>NC_056525.1:3516840-3531440 GCF_019175285.1 Sceloporus undulatus | reverse complement strand
TTCTGTGGTTTTATTGGCTTTTTACCAGGGTTTAGTTTCTCTGGATTTGTATTTTGGATATTTTATTCACTCTTAGCATTTAAGATCTTTCAGTGGGGTCATTTTACCCTTTTAGATAATACTTTTTTTGCTCCTGGGTGCTGTTATTCACTTTTTTTGTTTTCACCAGAACCCTTTGGTTGTTTTGTTTGGTTATATTTTGGGTTTTGGTTTTTTTTTGGTATAGGGACTTTGGTTGGTTTGCCACATTCAAAGCAGACAGAAACTGCTTTCTTTGGCTTATCTGTTTCACCCCAGTGACATGGTAGTCTACAATATTAATGTGCAAAGGGATCCTGCAGCACCTTTGAGATTAACTGAGCAAAACAATTTGCAATTTAAGTTTCCGTGGACTTGGTTTGTTTCCTCCAATGCGTGGAGTGAGCTGGTCTCCAAGTGTATGCTACCATTTCTTTCAATGAAGGCTTGCATCGTATTGGCAAGCCTCAACTACCTGTTGAATCCATTGTTGAATGGTGAGTCAATACACAGATACATTGTTAAGATCTCTGGGTAGAATACAGCAAAATTTCAAACTATTTAAAATTTTAAAACAATACAAATAAAGATTCTAAAACTGATTGAATAATTTTTTTAATGGATGATTTTTAAGAAGTTAAAACTGGATAAAGCCTGGCATAGTTGGCAAGCCCATAGATTCTGCATCCATGGAATCGACCATCCATGGCTTGAAATTATTATTTTTTATTTCAAAAAGCATATCTTGATTTTGCCATTTTATATAAGGGATACCATTTTGCTACCCGTTGTATATACTGGGACTTGAGGGTCCATGGGTTTTGGTATCCATGGGGGTCCTCCAGCGGATACCAAGGGCCCTCTGTTTGTATGCAGATTTTAATGAATTCCTAACCTTTCTCCTCTTTTCTTCTTCCTTAGGCATGCGGCCATTCATTCCTGACCAGGACATTGGCTACTTTGAGAACTTCCTCGAGAACATTGGTATCCGGGAAGGAGGCATCCTGACTGACAGCTTTGGGCGCATCAAGCGGAGCATGAGTAACACCTCGGCCTCGGCTGTGCGCAGCTATGACAGCTGGTCCTTGCACTCCGAGTCTGAGTCCTTCAACCGCATGATCACGGATATAACCCATGACATTGAAGCTCTGGCGCATGATGGAGAGGAGGAAGAGGAAGACGACAACAATGAAGATGGCAATGAAGACAACTACCTGTGAAAAAATAGTTCAGCCTAAAAAAGAGGAAGAATCATAAGGTTGGAAGGAATCCCAAGAGCCATCTTGTTCAGCCCCATGATACTGTAGGAAAATTGCAGCTGAGGCATCTCTGGGGTAGACCTCCAACTTCTCTTTTAAAAGAAGAAAGTCCACCTCCTTCTAAGGATGTCCATTATTGACCAGCTGTTACTGTCAAGAAGTCCTTCCCAGTGTTCAGGTGGAATCCTCTTTTCTTTCAGTCCTGGTCCATTGCTCCAGGACGTACCCTCTGGAGAAGCAGAAAACAAACACAGCTCTTCAGATATTTAAAGATGGCTATGCAGAGTCCCTCAAGGAAGCTACCATGGCTGCCCTGAGTCTGCAGGACCTGAGCAGGGCTGTTGGGCATAGCGTGACTTGGAGGTCTCTCATTCATGGGCTTGTCATAAGTCAAAGTTGACTTGACAGCAGTTAACAACAATAACAAATATGACTGTGCTACAGCAGCCAGCATAATGTAGTAGTTCGACTGTTGGACTAGGACTCTTGGGAGATCAGGCTTTGAGTCAGCCATGAAAACCCATTGGTGACATTAGGCAAGTGATACTCTCTCAGCCTTAGAGAAAGGGAAGGGCAAGCCTCCTCTAAATAAATCCTGCCAATGAAACCCTATCAGTGACAGGGTCACCATAATTTGGAGTTAACATGAAGATCCACAGCAACAATAAATAGCCTTTCACCTCTCAGTCTTCTGTTTTTCAGTCTAAACATGCCCTGTTCCCTCAACCGTTCCTCATAGGACTTGATTTCTAGACCTTATACCTTTTTGGTTGCTCACTGCTGAACAATTTGTCTATGTGTTGAATAACTATGGAGTTTATCACATGGGGGAAATCCCGTGCAGAAACGGGGTTTAAATCGGAAAAAATTGATTTTCACACGACATCATTGTTAGAGTGGTATTAACCCAAACAGAAAGTAGACAGAAACCGCTCCTTTGTACATTTGGAAAATCCTGAAAGTAAAAAAGGAGTGGCTTTTGTCTACTTTCCGTTCAGGTTAACACCACTTTAACAATGACGTGTGTGAAAATCAGCCCACTTTTGTGGGTTTTTTCCAGCTTTTAAATCCCATTTTTGCACAGGATTTCCCCCGTGTGATAAACTCCTAGATCCTTATGAACTTACCTGTGCTCCAGCCATCCCTTGATCCCTACAATAGCTGTCTCTGCTGGTCTCCTAAGTTCAGGAGGATTCCTCTGTGATGGACTTAGGGGCTTTCTCATCTATGTCCCTACAGTCTGATGAAGCAAGCAACTTCTGCAGAAGCTGCCATGGAGCAGGACTGCCCTCTGCTGCTGCACTGGAGAAAAGAAGACAATCAAGCCATTGAATGGAGTTCCAAAAGTAACCGTGACATTGCATTGAGTCTCTTGGGCACTTCTCTGCCATTGGGAAACTCACTTATTCTGTCATGTCATTTTAAGTCAACTGATGTGGTCATGGTTAATGCAGAGCAGAAAGAATCCGCAATCACCACCTGAGCATGTCAAAGGTATTTTGGGAAAACATATCCAGGGGTAGCTGTGTTTGCCATATAGCAAAGTACAGTGGCATATAAAATCCACAAAACAGTGATACCTTTATTGGACCAACCAAAATGCACAACATACATGTTGTAAGCATTCAAAGCTCCATTGCTTCTTCATCAGGCAAAGATGTTAAAAATCTTTAACAGAGAAAGAAGAAAAAATGACGATATTAGTCAAGGGTTTATGGTTGTTATCCTCAGTTCAGATGGTATTTTTAACACCTTTTCCTGATAAAGAAGCCAGTGGAGCTTTGAAAGCTTGCAACATGTATATTGTGCATTTTGGTTGGTCTGCTAAAGGTATCACTGTTTTGTTATTGTAAAGTTGTTTTCATTGGATTACAACTTCCAGAAACTACAATGTGAGATATAATTTCTAAAAAACAAACAAACAAAACAGAAGCTCTTCCAAATTCTAGTCACTAAAACCCCATACAGCTCAGGTGGCCTGGATTAATGGCAAGCCTGACTTTGGCTTTTCCATTTTACCTTTAATTGATTCTCTTGTAGTTCAAAGTGAATTGTTCATCTGAACTAAAGCAGATTACTGAGGATACTTCTACACTCATAAAAATAATGTGCTTCCAAACTGGTATATATGCATTCCCTTCATTAATGGAATCTCAGCAAGAACAGAGGTGGCTTGATAAACTTCTTGCAACTCTCTCAGGTCAATTTGATGGAAATTAGCAACAACAATGAAGACACCACATGTGAATTTGAGAATGCCACCAACTGTGCATTGTGCATTCATGTGCATTGTGCATTTGTTTGCAACGCACAATGCATCTACCTTTTTCACAGGGCAAAATTAGCAGTGCATGCACAATTCTTCTTTTGCAAATTTGAACTAAATACATACCGTATTTTGTCTATAGTGGACAAAAATGTCCAACCACTTTTGTAGCTGAACTTAAGCATGCATAAAATGCCAGCAAGCTATGTCAAGGATATGTAGTTGACATCTGCAAAATAGACACATTCCTATGCAGCCAAAGCAATGAAATCTCATTGTCAAATGAAGGATGTTGAATATTTAGCTTCTCAGTCTTGGAAAGTAAGCATGTCAACAACAGTTAAAGCACGCAGGATCCAACCATGTTGGTCATCAGTTAAATTCCAAGTTGTGGGAATACACACTCACCGGTTGTAATGATTATGCAAGATGATGCACAGGACATAGGAATGTTGGATGCTGCTGGTATTGAATTGGGCCAGTGTTCCCTGTCGCCCCGTATTGCCTTGATCTCCAGGGTCTCAGACAAAAGACGTTCCCAGCCCAGCTTGACAATGCCAGGAATTGAACTTGGGACTTTCTACATGCAAAGCAGGTGCACTACCACTGAGCTATATCATATCAATGCAAAGCAGATCCAGCATTTGAATGAAGTAAGCAAAGTATTTATGTGTGAAATAAAGTAGTAATTTGGTTACGCAGACCAGGGGCCAGGCAGAGGTAGATAGCAATCTGTGCCACAGGTCTGTGGACATTGTGCCACTGGTCTTTAGGAAATGTGTGCATGTGGAACTGATATAAATTTTCTGAGGATCATGGTTTTAATTAAAAATGAAAAAGAAATCAAGTTTCCAGACCTTTTAGGCTTGAAGGCATGCCTGAAAGTCTGTAGGAAATCCAATAAGTTGTTCAGTGTTGTTGGTAGAGCTTCAGCAATCTTTTCCCTTCCAACAACTTGGGGGCAAGGCACAGGGGTAGACTGTGCCTCCACATTTGCTGGGGTTAGAAGCACGGGACTCCCTTCAAAAGTGGAAACATTGCAAGTAAAAATACACTATTTTTTTATCTTGAGTGAACACTTCTCCAGGAATCTCCAGATCCTCCAGTGCAACTCTTTTGTCAACATCTGTCAGAAACTGGCCATAGAATCGCACTGGAGGACCTACAAATGCCTAGAGAACTGTTTTCTCTATGAATCTCTAGGTCTTCTAGTGTAATTCTATGATCAACCTCTGGCAGAGTTGAACTGAAGGACCTGGAGATTCCTAAAGAGCGCATATTAATCCAATCTGTGAATCATCAGATCTGCAAAAGTTAAAGCTGCAAATGTGAGGGATGGCTTGATCGCCATAAGTCAGAAGAGACTCGAACGCACACAGCAAAAACAATATTTCAAATGGTTTTACTTATGTGGTTAGTTTAATACCGCTTCAATCTCAACTTGTGCATGTTTTTGACTACTATACTGTACATGTTTTAGTATAATTTTCTGCCATTTTGTAAGCCTCTTTGAATCCCAGCCTGGGATAAAAGCGGGATGTAAATAAAGTGATGATGGTGGTGATGATGACTGTGTAACTGGAGTCCCACCAAAATCTTAATGTGAGCCCTGATTAAAATAGAGCTATTGAATCAATAGGATCTACCTGTGTATTGACTCAATATTTCACAAATGATTCTGTGGGTCTGACCAGATCCCAGCCATGCAACTGAGCATCCTTAGATGGGATGCAACTCTTTCTCCATGCCTCCAGTGTCCCACTTGATTCCCTGGGTTTGCAGAAATAGCCCCTGCGCATTATTCCCCATTACATAATGGGTCAGTATGTGCGCACATCAGCAGAGACACTGTCGGCTGCCAAAGTCACTATTCAGCAAAAGAGTCTTGTGGCACAACAGCCATGTAACTACCGCTGCTTTAAGCTGTGTTGTTTTGGGCAGGTCACAGTCTCTCAGCCTCATAGGCAATGGCAAACCCCCTCTGAAGAAATCTGATCAAGAAAACCCTAGGAGAGGGTTGCTGCCACAGTTTTAGAGTCAGTATGGTGTTGTGGGTTGAATGTCAGACGAAGGCTTCATCTAGACTTTAGAAATAATGCAGTTTGACACCACTGTAAGTGCTGTAGCTCTGGGATTTGTAGTTTTACAAGATCTTTAACCTTCTCTGCCAAACAGTGCTGGTACCCCACAGAACTACAAATCCCAAGATTCTGTAGGATGGACCCATGGCAGTTAAAGTGGTGTCAAACTGCAGTATTTCTGTAGTGTAGATGTACTCTTGGACTCCAGGAGACCAGAGCTCAGGTTCCCACTCAGCTATGGAAACCCAGTGAGAGACCTTGAGCAAGTTACACTCTCTCGGCCTCAGAGGAAGGCAATGGAGGCAAGCCTGCTCTGAAGAAATCTTGCCAGGAAAATCCTGTGGTGGAGAAATTACATGAAGGCACACAGCAACAACAACAGCAATGCTCAAGGTAAGATCTCTGCTCTGACCTTTGCTACTTTCCGGTTAGAACTTATTTAGAGACACTTCCTTAACAAGAAGTTGTAACAGGAAAATGGGAAGTAGACAACTGTCAGAACCCAGAAGTTGAAAGTAGCTGAACCAGCTACAACATCGGGGCATAATAGGCAATTTGTATTAAACTGATTCAACATTTGTAAGTATTTGGGCTAAATAGGTTTAGCGAATTCTACAATGGCAATACTCCAACTGAAACTGCCTTCAGAGTGGCAAGTTTAATAAAATGCATTTTGAAAATATATAATTTTAATACATTGTGCATCACACTTTATCCTTGTTCTCAGTGCTTTTGAAAACCGAGGATCTGGGACAGGCTGGTTTTAAATACTAAATGTATCGTCACTGAACGACTAATGTGCAACACATGTCTAATTTCACCATCCCTATAGCTTTTATTGATCAAGATCTTACACTGGGGTTGTGTAGTGTAAAAGTCTGTATGTGGAGTCATGTGTCCATTGTGCCATGCAACCCTGGTGCTGAAAAGGCAATACTGTGCAACTGAACCTATGCATAACCAAATGCATAACCAAACATGCATGTGCATCCATGTGCTATGTGCATCCTTGCACAATGGCGCTGTATGCATAACCAGGGGCATCACTTGGTGGATGAGGAAGATATGAGCTGCACCAGGTGGCACTAAACAAAGTGAGGCAGAATCTCAGCCCATTTCTTTCCTCGCTCTTTGACCACCTTGTTTTATCCCCCACACTTAGGGATATCTGCCTGCCAGCTTAGGCAGAAATAATGCAGTATGACACCACTTTAACTCATTGCTCCATCCTGTACAACCCTGGGATCTGAAGTTTGTTGTGGTACCAGAGCTCTCCGACAAAGAAAGCTAAATAGCTCACAAAACTCCAAATCCCAGAATTCCATAGCAATGAGCCATGGCAGTTAAAAGTGGTGTCAAACTGCATTAATTCAACTGTCTAGATGCATCCCAAGAACACCCTGGCATGCTGTTGAAGCAAGCTCTAGTTCAGGAAACGTTTGTTGGTGTTAACTGTCATCATGCTGGCTTCAATATATGGAGGCTTTTTGAATGAGAGACAAATGACCCTCAGTCATAAAAGCATAGAGCTAGAAGAGACCACAAGAGGGAATCTAATCCAACCCCATTCTGCCATGCAGGAAGACACGATCAAAGCACCAATCCACTGACATAAGATGCATTGCTGGATGGATGGAAGGTGACACCAGTGAAGCCGGTATTCTCATGAGGCCCTGAACCATGGCTTCCCCTTTCCCTAATTCTGAGTCGGGCAGACAAAGATGCTTGGGTTGCATCAAAGCTGTAAACATGGAGCAATTTGCATTTTAGAGAAGTAGTTCCCCTCTTGCAGTTTCTGAGAACAGGCTGGGTTTTCTGCCAGTTAGGCAGGGAGGGGGTGAAGTTTGCATCTCGCTCCAGCATCGCTGCTTAGTAGAAGCCGCTGACCACCCTAGAGACTGTTTCACCTGAAGTGTGCGGTTACACCATTCTCGCACCCACACTTTCCCCTTTTCACTTTTCAGTCAACCCTTTGCATTTTTTGCAACGTGGTGTCAACTACTTTGAGGTCTGGGGAAACGGTGTTAAAAAATATTAGCAAAATATTAATTGAATGACATGCAAGTCTCTGGAAATGACCTGGGATGTAGGGAGTCATCATTATAGTATTTAGCAATAGCATGTACATTTCCATATCGCTTATCAGTGACCTCAGCACCCTCTAAGCGGTTTACAATCTGTAAGCCAATTGCCCCAAACAAGCTGGGTATACTCATTTTACCAACCTATGAAAGGGAGGCGATGCCCTTTCTCGCTTGCCCAGTAGCCACATTAATCTCTCTGGGTGTACCACCCCACCTGGCATACTGCCCTCTGGGGTGTCACCCAGTGCAGGCCACACTTTCCACAACCCCTAGTGACGCTTCTGGCGCAGTGATAGAGAAATTGTCCACACAGTCCTGTTTTCTGCAAAGCAACAAAGGCCTTCTGTTAAAAAAGCTTAGAATTCAGGACCTTGATTAGTTCCCTCCTTTAAAAGTGAAAACAGTGCTCATATATATTTACATAGTATGGGTGGAGGGGGACTTCTCCAAACATTTTGCAATCCACCCAGCAGCATTTTTCACGTAAATGTGGTTTGCAGAGCCACTTCTCTGCTTCTGAATCACTGAAACAACCACAACCAGTTGGCTCCGGGGTCCTTTGTTGCAACCGAGCAACTGGATCAGAGACAATAAGGGATATTCCTCACACAGCTCTCAGTTCCAAATCTCAGCTCTGCCCATCCAAAGAAATGGGGTGTAGATACTGGGAGGATATGCAAAATGCAAACAAGAGTCTCCTCATACCTCAAAATGTTCCTAGCACTATAACTTCAAATGTCCATTGAGCCTTTAGAGAGGCTGCATCTACACTGCAGAATTAATGCAGTTTGACACCGCTTTAACTGCCATGGCTCAATACTATGGAATTCTGGGAGATGTCATTTTGTGAAATTAATTCCGCAGTGTAGATGCACCCTTTACCCGCAGGTGAAAGAAGGGCAGGGAGGATGCCCAGCCAGGTCTCTCTGGGGACTTCCAGAGCTGGAGAGTAACCACTGAGAAGGCCCTGTCTCTCGTGTCTTCACCAGACGGGTCTGCAAGGATGGAAAGACTGATGCTGGAAGCTCTTTCCCAAGGATTTTTAAAAACTCAGGCTCATATAGGGAGATACAGGGCCTGTACAGACAGGCCAAAATAAAGCTGCTTCGGGTCACTTTGGATGTATGCTGTTCAAATGATGCATGCATCCCAAGAGTCTGGAAGCCATGCCAAAGTCACGCTCCAGTCCTTAGGAGCTTTGGCGTGGCTTCCAGACTCTTAGGACGCATGCATCATTTAAACAGCATACCTCCAAAGTAACCCAAAGCAGCTTTATTTTGGCCTGTCTGTATACGGCCACAGTCTTTCAGACAGTCTGGATCTAAGATGAACAATTAAGGAAGGATTTCTAACAGGATGAGCCAATGATTCATGGACCAAGGTTAATCCTACTTAGGTCTTTTTCAAACTGTACCATTTTAGCACTTTGACACCACCTTAACTGTGCTGACTCTAATCTATGGAATCCTGGGATTTGTAGTTTTGTGAGGTTTTTGAGATTTCCAGAATCCTCAGCTCTAGCACCTCACCAAATTACAAGCCCCAGGATTCGTAGGAAGGAGCCATGACAGGTAAAATGGTATCAAGTGCTGTAACTGTGGGATATGAAAGTGACATGTCCAAAACACACTGCAGAAATAATCCAATTTGAAACTGCTTTAACTGCCCTGGTTCCTTGGTAGAGAATCCTAGGAATTGTAGTTTATTGTGACATCAGAGCTCTCTGAAAGAGAAGTCTAAATGTCTCACAAAAGACAGTTCCCAGAATTCCCTAGCATTGAGCCAGGGCTGTTAAAGCAGTCTCAAGCTGGATTATTTCTGCAGTGTGTTGTGAACCATAGTGGCAGACTGATGCAACAGCCATTTTGTAGTTGGAAAAGGAACTTTTCCAAGCTCTGGTCCTCAATGGGATGTTTAGGTGATTTCTCTCTTCCAAATTCAGGTTTCCCTCCTTACAGATTTCTGCAAACCAGGATTCCCAAGAAGGTGCTCTTACCATCTTATTGATCCTCTATTATGTCAGCAGCCCTGTTGGCACTCAGCTGTTGAGTTCACAATTCAAAGGGAGTGATACAGATGTCTGCAGAGGAAATATTGTCACACTCGTGACTGCTAGTGCATGCCAGTCGTTTGAAAGACATGGTCAAACGTTAACTGCTAAGTGCAAAAAATGTTGAGCACATCGAAAGAAACGCCAGGTAAATATTGGCAAGAGCAGAGACTATTTGGGAAATCATTTGCTCTGTATGGGAACTCTCTTCCAGAATTCATTGGGGGAGAATTAAGAGGAACAGAGAGGATGGAGAGAATTTGGGGTATTGTGACAATTGGTTTATTGGTTTAAGTGGACTTATCTTTCTAGGAAATAGGATTGAGCAATTTCACACCGTCCCACGGGCAAACGGGATTTAAACACGATTTAAAGCAAAGAAAACCTGGAAATGCCTGAAGTTTATCACACAACGTCACAGTTAACATGAAATAATGCAAAGTTAAACTGTACTTAAAGCGGAGAAAAGCGGCAGCTTTTTACTTTCAGAACATCTGGAAAGTAAAAAGATGCTGCTTTTCTATGCTTTAGCTGTGGTTTAACTTTGCTTTATTTTGTTTTAGAAGCAATTCAGTGTGATAAGCTCCCTGAATTTGCAAGTTTTGTTTAAATGAATGTACTTTAAATCACATTTAAATCCTGTTTGCCTGTGGGATCTCGCTAATGTGATAAACTGTGACTGTTATGCATTTAAACCTATGCACCTTAGGACTGTTGCACATAAGTCCTGATGAACAAAGGGACATCTTTGTCAGTGTCCCATTACACATCCTTGCAGTTTACTAACTGGGTTCCTTAGCACCATTGCTACGTAGCTAGGTATGGATGAAGTTACACAATGTAGACCAGTGGCCCCAAACTGTGCCCTTTAAAGATTTTGGACTTCAGCTCCCAGAAGCCTCAGCCATGTTGGCCAATAGTCTGGGATTCTGGCTCATCTCATTTGTTTCCCAAACTCTGTGAATTGGTGTATAGACATCTATGGTGTTGTTTGTTTGCATCTTTTATTCTAATACACATTTCACTGTGGCTCCATTCTCACCCTCAGCTTCTCCTCTAGAATTCACATCCTTGATATTTAAGCTATTATCTATCTCCAACCCTCCAAGGATTTAGTGGAAAGCTCTCTTGATCAGATTTGCCATGCTTTTGCCAAATAAATTCTTCTGGTCTTCATGAGGTATATAGCCCATCTGTGGCTAGTAGTCCTTTCTCTAAGACCAGAAGCCAAACCTTTCCCATTGACATCATCTTCATAGCTAGCCATTCACCTACTTTATCTTCCTATCCCTGTGTGGTCTTCTTATCTTATATTAGTAGAACTGGCGAGAATATTGCCTGTGCCTCTAAACTTCACTTTCCTGCCCAGAGCTTCACAGTTCAAGATTACCTGCTCAAAGGTGTTCTTTGCAGTGTTTCTGGTGCCCACATGAATCAGAAGAAAGGAGTACTGCTCTGTGTTCCTGGTGAGCTTGGAACCTGTCAGTGAAATCCTGAATATTTATGCCAGGAAGACAGCACACTTCCCAATTCATCCTGTCCACCTGGGAGACAGTTCCCACTAGATCCCTAAGCAATGGATCCCCTACTACCAGCACCTTTCTCTTCTTCTTGCTGCAGTTGGTTGTTAAGTTGGCTCCTTCCTTGGCATACGGTGTCTCTTGTTGGTTGTCTCCTGTTAGCACCACTAAATCTTCAGGAAGGTTTAGGCAGCGACTACTTAACTGGAGCGGTTCTGAATCCTTTGCACATGGTCCACTCCTGACAGTGATTGTCCTCCAGAGCTCGCCCTCAAGATTGCAGCCCTCTTCATTTTCATTTCTTCCTGCTGGTTCTGTAGGAACAATTCCCTTTCTGTTCTGTCCAGGAGGTCCTTGTGTTCTCTGATGAACTATAGAGCCTCAAAAGGTAGCTGCAGTGTGCTGACCTTCTCTTCCAAGAGACCCACCAGTTTGCACTTGCTGCAAGTGTAGTCAGTGAGGTTTTCTGCCAAGAAGACAAACAGGACACATACGTTGCAGCAGAAAATGACCAGATCCCCCTTCCTCTATCCCTGCAGTTATTTTTTTCCATTCCTTTTAGACTGCAACGATTCTATTCTGCTTCAGTCAGACTTCCTTGGAGATCTTTAAACAGAGGCTGGATGGTCATCTGTCAGGTATGCTTTGGTTGAAAGTTACTGCATGGCCGAATGGGATTGGACTGGACAGCCCTTGGGATCTCTTCCAACTCTATGATTCTATGATTCATCTGGAATCCTGTGTCCAATTCACAATTCAAGAAGGATGTGGACAAACTAGAGCATGTCCAGAGGAGGGCAATCAAAATGGTGAAGGTCTGGAAACCATAAAACCCTATGAAGAGCAACTTAGGGAGCTGGATATGTTTAACCTGGCAAAGAGGAAGTTAAGAGGTGATCTGATATCCAAGTTAAAATATCTGAAGGGATGTCATACTGCGGATAGAACAAGCCTAGGTCCCAGAGCAATTCAGTCAGGCCATGGGAAATGGGACATGATCCTGACACTACTTCCACTCCACTGAGCATTACATTGGCTTTTATGGCTGTTGCACCACACTGCTGGCTCAGCCTTTACTACAACCCTTGGCTACTCAAACCTTCCTTGTACAGTAGTTGTTGTTCTTCTGTCTCATGTTCAAGATCTCCAGACACCAGCCAGCAACCTTCCTGATCAGTCACTCATCCCACAAGACAAAGTGATGTGGCCCAGAGCAGGGTGTGGAGGTGTGGGAAGGGGTTTACAGTGTGGTCATGCTTTTTTGAGCCCCAGAGAGAAGTAGAGGCAATATTTCCTCTTTTCTTTTCCCAAGAGAGTGAAAGGGTATTTATTTGTGCAGTAGAAATCTACACCACCATCTGCCAGTTGGACACATACTTTAATTTCCACTTTATGATCCGGCTGTTATCTTTGGTGTGTCAACAGATCCATCAAAGGGAGTAAGTGCGGGGAGAATAAACATAGCAGAGTACAGTCTAGAAAACTGGAAACTGTTGAGAAGATTTACTTGGAAGGACAATAAGTCCCAGAATCCTTCCGGCAGTCTGTGCTACAACTCCCAAATTCCCACCAGTCAGCATGGACCACAACTGTCCCTGGTCTCTAGGGCATTCTGGGAGTTGTAGCGCTTTTAAAATTAAAGTTCCCAAGCTCTGCCCTGGGGTTTGCCATTTCTAATGCAAAATTGTCCCAAGATGGAATCCTCCCTTCTGCTATAGGTGTGTGTGTGTGTGTGTGTGTGTGTGTGTGTGTAGAGCTGCAATGTGGTTCCCCATCGTGGAGGGGGAAAAAGTTATTCTACATATTTCATCCCTCCCAGGACAAAGTCCTGGCAATCTCATCATACTGAAAACCGGTTTGGGAAGAAAAGTTCAATAAGAAGTAACACAACGTAGTGTGTGCCACTTTTGGAACGAAAGGAATGCATGTCCTAGGAGACATACCCAGCACAAGGGGCAGGAATGTGCAACTGTAGTAGAGCCTGTGCCAGTTAGGCCACCAATGATGACACATGAATAGTCAAAAGTGGCACAGATCAGAAACACAGCAGTGGCTAAAATAGATCACTTTTGTAAAATGCTAAACTCTGCAGATGGAGAGCCCTTGCAACCTACTGTTTTTAAAGTCAGAACTGCAGTTTGTGGAAGTTTTCAAGAGAGATCATTCACCTTTTGGGCGTCAGAACAAGGACAGTTCTGAAAGAATCAAGGCTCCAACAAATGTTTTAGGGTCACATTTAGGCCTGGGATTGCATTTCCCCCACTCCTGACACAGGGCCAAGTTGGATAGATTTGGGCTTAGTCCCGAGGCAGAGGGATGATTTAAAATCTCAAATATGGTTCGTCCAGCGGTAGCCATGTTGGCCATATAGCAGTGGTCCTCAACCTTCCTAATGCCACAATCTTTTAATACAGTTCCTCATGTTGTGGTGACCCCCGACCATAAAATTATTCCTAAAAGCATCGGAAATATGTGTTTTCCGAGGGTCTTATGCAACCTCTGTGAAAGGGTCGTTCAACCCCCAAAGGGGTCATGACCCACGGGTTGAGAACTGCTGCCATACAGCAAATCCAATCAAACATCCAGCAAACAGCAAACCTTCATTGGCAGTTGCAAGCTTTTGAAGCTTCACCGGCTTCTTCATCAGGCAAGGTGTTACAACCAAACAGGAGCAAAAAAATGAAGACATTAGTCATAGACCTGCATTTTGCTGTTTCTCTTCTTAAGATGGTATGGTTGGAGGGGCATATCTTGCAGGCTGGCATCTCCTCCTTCCAGTCATGTGGCACCAGGAAATTTAACATCCATTTGCATCACACCAAGACACTTCCTTTGCAATGCAATATGTCTCCAATCCTTGTGAGGCCACAAGGAATATGGTTCGTTCAAGTTTAAGGTTCTCCGTGCTCCACCTCAAATCTCAGTTTCCACATGGCAACCATTTTTAAGGTTCCTCTTTGTGCTCTCCAGAGGCTGGATCAGGGCCACAGTGTGAGATTGCTGCAGCCCCGATCCTGATGAAATGCATAGATATAGGATGGGGGGCACCTGGCTGAACAAGACGAAATATGAAAGCGAGTCCTAATTTAGGCTGTATCAATAGAAGTACAGTGTCTAAACCAAGGGAAATAATAGTATGCTTTGGTTGGGAGTTCCTGCATGGCAGAAGGGAGGTGGACTGGAGGGCCCTTGAGGTCTCTTCCAACTCTAGGATGCTATGGTCAGAAATACTAAAAGATAAAGGAGTTCCGGACGGATGGGACTTTCTCAAAAGGGAGATACTGAAGGCACAATTTCAAACAGTTCCAGTGAGAAAGAAAAA
>NC_056525.1:3509062-3514379 GCF_019175285.1 Sceloporus undulatus | reverse complement strand
CGACTAGGAAGAACTTCCTGACAAGAGGGCTGTTCGACAATGGAATGCACTCCTTCGGCTCGGAGTGGTGAGTAGAGTCTCCTTCCTTGGAGGTCTTTAAGACAGAGGCGGGATGGCCATCTGTCAGGGATGGCTTGGATTTGGATTTCCTGCATGGGCAGAAGGGGTTGGACTGGATGGCCCTTGGGTCTCTTCAACTCTATGATTCTATGATTCTATGATTCTATGTTCATGGTTCTAAGTCCAAAATCCTTAAAGACCAGTCCACATTTTACTAGTTTGTTTGGAAGAATGTTCGGGGACTTTGTCAAAGGCCTCTGGCATAAAGATATGCTATAGCTACAACATTCCCGATCTCCCACAGCGACGTGGCCAGGATTTTTTGGAAGGGGGGGACCGAAGTGCCACCCATTATAATGGGGCTTGGGTGCGGCGGCGCATCAGCACACACCATTCATTTTCTAATGGAAGGGGGGGTCCGGACCCCAAGAACACCCCCCCCCTTGGCTCGTCCCTGTCCTCCCAAGCGGGAGCCCCCCCTTGGCTACGTCCCTGTCTCTCAAGCTGGAGTCTCCAGAGTGGGGCTCCAACAGCACCTCACTCTAAAATCCCCCAAGAAAAGCCGGAGGCCAGGAGGGAGGGAGGGAGGTGCCCTCCTGCCTGCTGCCTCCAAGGGGCAGCCCCAGCAGGTGTGGCTGGACCGCTCCAGGTCCGCTTCTCTCCGCACTAGGGCTCCTCCTCCTCCATCCATCCCCAGCCAGAAAGCCAGTCCAGCTGCGAAGCTCAGCTGGGAGGAAGAGCGCTGGGTTCGCAAGAGAGCTGCCCTCTTTCGCAAGGGCTGCGCTTGGATCCTGCGCAGGAACCCTCCTCCAGGGCTAAGCAAGGCTTTCTCTCTGGTGGGATGCCAAGGCAGCAGCGCAGGAAGAAGTCGGGCTGGTGGCACTGACCCTGGCAGAGGAGGCACACCAGGCAGGGTCTGGAAAGGATCGCCACTCCAGCCCCGAAGGGAGGCAGGCAAGCAGTCTCCAGCTCTCCGGAGGGCTGAGAGGGGCTGCTGGGGGAAGGAAAAGACCGGAAAATATATGGAACCTTTTTTGTTTCGCTAGAGGTGAGCCCAGAGTGCGATGCTGCAGCTAACAAAGCCAATATGATCCTAGTTTAGCCTCTCTCTCTCTCTCTCTCTCTCTCTTTCTCGACTGAGACCAGGTTTCTGCCTTGGGCTGTGCAAAGCTGTAGGTCTGGTGGTGGGGAGAACCCACAAAGTCTCGTTTCCCTCCTTCTCTCCCTGGCCCCTCTCCCTGTCCTCCTTTTTCAGGACATGCCCTACTTCTGCCCAGGAGGGATTTCAAAACAGAGAAAAACTGCTCCGAGGAAGAAAAGAAAAATAATAACCTTTCTGTTTTGTTGATTGTGAGCCCAGAGTGTGATGCTGCAGCTAAAAAAGCCAATATGATCCTTTGTTTGTTATTGTGTGCATCTGCATCCACACTGCAGAAGCAACCCGGTTTGATAGCCAGGGCTCAGGGCGCTAGCGCCACAGCAAACCATAGGGGTCCAAAACACACTGCAGAAATAATCCAGTTTAAGACTGCGTTAACTGCCCTGGCTCAATGGGCAATTGGGAATTGTAGTTTGTTGTGGCACCAGAGCTCTTTGACACAGAAGGGCAAATGATTCACAAAACTACAAATCCCAGAATTCCACAGCACTGAGCCATGGCAGTTAAAGTGGTGTCAAACTGGATTATTTCTGCAGTGCAGATGCACCCCAGTCACTACAGAAAAAATCCAGTTTGCGATGGCTTTAATTGCCCCTGGCTCAGAGATAGGGAATCCTGGGAATTGTAGTTTGTAGTGGCACCAGAGATCTCTGAAAGATTATTATTATTATTATTATTATTATTACTATTATTGTTATTTATAGCCTGCTTTCCTCTTTAAGATTGGGTCCCAAAGCGGCTTACAGTCTAAAAAAGGAATAAAATTAAAAATCTACAAAATTGACAATTAAAATGGTATTAAAATATTACAATATTAAAACAATCATTCATTTAAATATAGAATACAATTTTAAGGCTAAATATCTCACAAAACTAGAGTTCCCAGAAGTCCCTAGCATTGAGCCAGGGCAGTTAAAGCGGTCTCAAACTGGATTAATTCTGCAGTGTTTGGACCCCCGTCTTCAAGTTGTTTCTGATTTATGATGACACTAAGGTGAACCTGTCATGGATTTTTCTTGGCAAGATTCATTGCCTCTGAGGCTGAGAGAGTGTGACTAGCTCAAGGTCACCCAGTGGGTTTCATGGCCGAGCTGGCAATTGAACCAACGCTCAAACCATGCTGGCTCTCTAATATGGCTCTCTAATATGATCCTGGGCTGCATCAATAGAAGTGCAGGATCTAGACTGAGGACTAGTTTTAGCCCTGGACTGTGCAGCTGTAGGTCTGATGAGAGTCCACTTGAGCATGTGCAGAGTCTCCCTTCCTCTAGTGGCTCATCTCATCTAAGCGCTGTGCTTCCAAGCCCAAGAGTCCTAGTGTCACAGGATTGGAAGAGTTACCCCAAACGTCATCCAGACCAACCTCCTCCAGGGCAAGAATCCACAGCTAAAGTGCCCCTTAGGGAACTTCATACAGTGGGTCCTTGATATCCTCTGGGTTTTGGTTTCAGGACCCCCTGTGGACACCAAAATCCATAGATGCTCAAGTCCCATTATATACAATGGGGTGTTATTATTGTTTTTGTTGTTGTTGTGATGATGATGATGATGATGATGATGATGATGATGAATATTATTATTACAGTGGGCCGTTGGTATCCACTGAGGTTTGGTTCCAGGACCCCCTATGGATACCAAAATCCATAGATGCTCAAGCCCCATTATATACAATGGCACAGTGAAATTGTGTCCCTTATATAAAATGGCAAAAATGAGGGTTGCTTTTTGGAATTTATATAATTTTTAAAAAATATTTTCAAGCTGTGGATGGTTGAATCCATGGATAACAAACCTGTGGATAAGGAAGGCTGACTGTGGCCTGTTACAGACTGCCAAAATAAGGCTGCTTCGGGTCTCTTTGGAGGTATGCTGTTTAAATGATGCATGCATCCTAAGAATCCGGAAGCTGCACCAAAGCTGCACTCCAGTGCTTAGGAATGGAGTGTGGCTTTGGCGTGACCTCCGGACTCTTAGGACCCATAAATCATTTAAATAGAATACCTCCAAAGAGACCCGAACCAGCTTTATTTTGGCAGTCTGTAACAGGCCTGTATAACATTTACATACGGTATGTAGAAATATACAAGCTGCACAGTGGCAAATTTGGCAAGCACCCAAACCTCGCAGCCCCAGCCTACACAACAGCATCACTTCCCCGCAAAACACCCAGATGTCAGCAGAGGTCTGCTTCCGGCTTCATCTTCCGGGTCGTTTTCAGCTGATTTGGGGGAAGTCCAGGGATTTTGGGAATTCAAAAACTTCAACAACAAAAAAAGCCTGCAAGGCTGTATACAGAACTTACTCCACCCTGTTCTAAGGGCAAGACTTTTGGTTGCTTTTAAATTACATACCCCCCCCCCCAATTGTGCATTTGGGGGGTAATGCTTGCAGAGCTCTTGCAAGGAGCTGTGTGAGAAAAAGTGATGAACGATGTAGAACAGGCTTCCCCAACCTGGTGTTTGTCACCTGGGGCCTCATTCCCACTTACAGATAAATTGGTGTGTGATCCGAATCGATGGATCGATTCGACAGCGGAGCATGGTTCCCACTACATTTGCCCCAATCGCATTTTTCCCTTCTAAAATAATCCACTTGTGGTTCACATCCATGCACAAATCGATTCAAAATGGACCCGCTCCAGCCGGCCGAAGAGCAAATTTAAATCAGTTCAGATCCACATCTGGTTTACAATCACACGGAATCAATTTATCAAAAAAGATGCAGAAAACATCAGTCAAAAAGCCTCAAGTTAAATGAATCTAGCGCATGGTCCCCCTCTTGGAATTGCTAGTGATTCAGTTTAAGTGGGAACCAGAGTCGTTTGAAACTGTTCAAACCGATTTGCGATCTGGTTTAAAAGGTAGTGGGAATCAGGCTCTGGACTACAACTCCCAGCATCCCAACACATCCGGAGGGCAACTGGTTAGGGAAGTCTGCTCTAAAGTTCCATAGATATGTGATGCCATACCTTCCAACTTTCCTGATTTGTCAGAAATAGTTTTGATTAATCCTCTGTCATCCCACTATTTTGGCTGTTTTAAAATGTCCTGGTTTCCCTCTCCTCCTCCCACTATCCCCCTTTGTCCTCAGCTTAATTCAATTGCTGCACGCTGAATCCAAAGTGCAGAAACAGTTTGCACTCTGTTAACTCAGCAAGGAGGAGAGGGCAGAGTCTTCCCCTTCCAGTAGGCTCTGCAAATGCAAGCTGCTGCAGCCTCTCCTAGCTCATATCCTCTTCCTAGTCAGTAATTTTTGTCATCTTGATAATGCTTTGATTTTGCTTGGCCATACATGTCCCAGTTTTCATCTGCAAACAATTGAAGGTTATGTGATTCTATAAACCGAAAAAATGGAAATTAACCCACAAATGTATGACCAGTGCTGCTGTTGTAGATGTGTGTACATTTGGGTTGAGAGGTAATACCAAACTCACACACATACAATGGCTGGAATGCTGTTGGTGTCTTATGCAAGCACTTACAGAAGCTGCTGGACATTTATCTCCAGTGCAGAATGTCTGCATTCAGTTCTAAGTTGTGGAGCCAAAGGAGTGCCCATGATTCCCTTGTACATAAATGCACTCAGTTGTACATTGCATTGTGCATTCAGTTATGCAACGATGCCATTCAACACAATGGCCGTGTAGCAGAATCAGTATGTAACTCCGCACACAGAGATTGGCACTACACAACTACGATGTGGGATCTTAGCCACTGATGTAACAATGGTGGTGCTTTTTCTAATGGTTCACCATTTTTTAAATCTAGGACTGCAATAAAGACTAACAGGGAGAAATGTAAAGTATCAAATGCACTTAGGCAGAAAAACTGAAAAGCTCATATATAGGATGGGTAACACCTGGCTTGACAGTAGTGCATACAAATGGTATCTGAGAGTCTTAGTAGACCACAAGCTGAACATGACTCAGTAGTGCATACAGCAGCTGAGAAAGCCAATATGATTCTGAGCTGCATCAATAGTAGTATAGTGTCTAGATCAAGGGAAGTAATAATGCCCCTCTATTCTGCTCTGGTCAGGCCCCACCTGGAATATTGTGTCCAGTTCTGGGCACCACAATTCAAAAAGGATGTTGAGAAA
>NC_056525.1:3506567-3508962 GCF_019175285.1 Sceloporus undulatus | reverse complement strand
GCACTGTTGACTCATGTTCAATTTGTGGTCTACTTGGACTCCTAGATCCCTTTCACACGTATAAGCTTTATTCAGCCAGGTGTCTTCCATCCTATATCTGCTACTGAGTCCTAGTCCTGGGAAAAGAGCGGGATACAAATAAATAAATAAATAAATAAAAATATCTGTGCATTTCATTTTTCCACCTTAAGTGCAGTACCTTATATTTCTCCCTGTTGAAATCATTTTGTTACCTTTGGCCCAGCTTTCCAGTTTATTCATGTTGTTTTGAATTTTGATCCTGTCCTCTGGGGTATTTGGTACTCCTCCTAATTTTGTGTCATCTGCAAATTTGATAAGTATGACCCCAATTCTGACATCCAAGTCATTGATAAAGATGTTGAACACCACTGGGCCCAGGACAGAGCCCTGTGGGACCCCGTTGTTGAGCACCCTTTGGGTTCGGCCAGTCAACCAATTACAAATCCGTGTAACAGATATTTTGACTTAGTACAAAAGATGCATATAAACACTCTGCAAGAGCAGATATGGAGCAGAGATCTATTCTAACCCTAACCCTAAAGCTGCATATCAATGCACCAGTGCAGGTGAGCATTAAAAAAAGGATGGCGCCACTGTATCCAAGCAGTGGGGGAAGCAATGCAAAATACTGAAAGTATCAGACCTCCAGTGGATGTAATTACAACATACACAAGCCAGACAGTACAAGAGGGGGCATGCAATGAAAGGGGGGTGAAGGGGACATGTAGGGGGGACATATTTGTGCTTTGCCAGTGTTTCCCTGGGCACATTGATTAGGTGATCTCCTGTAATGGGGAGCATTGCAGTTATGACTGTGTGGCTAATCAAAGCCATCCAATGGGATGGCATCATATATATATATATATATATATATATATATATAATTCATATATAATATATCATGCTCTTTTCCTAAAACTGGGAATGAGGGTGGCTTACAATAGTAAAAACGCATACAAAAAGATACATTAAAATAGAATTAAATTATTAGAATATTGAAACAAATTACATGTTAAAAGAATAAAATCTAGATAGCAGGCAGTTTTATGTTTTTGTGACAGTGTGCATCGATGGTGGAAAGGCAATAAAAAATTACCCGGTGGTGTGGCTTGACGCCGTGCCATGCGATCAGGCCATGCACATTTGGGCCACGTTGGGAGCAGCCAGCGCGGACAGTGGAGTGTTGATCTGCTCCTGGAAAAAGCAGGTTCAAACCACCTTTTCCTGCCCATCTGTTCCAGGTCATTGTCTCCCAATTCTAATGACATCCACAAACAGCCTTCCAAATGGTACTATGTAATAATAATTAAAAAAGGAATAGAGGGGCATGTTCCTCATTTTTTTGCTGGTTTGGATCTGCCCTCTTACATTCTTCCTGTTGTTTAAAAGGACTCTCTTCCTTACCCGCAATCCTGGAGAGATTTACCTAAGAGAAGAAACTTCCGCTTCTCCCCATAGAGCCGGAGGAGGCCCACGCAGTAGCTTTCCACGGCCATTCCCATCCGGTATTCCCTGAGCAACAGTGCAAACTGCTGGATCTCTTGTGGGGTCAACTTGTTCCTCAGCTGTGGGGCAAAAAGATGCACAGTCATTACCCAGTGGGGAAAAGTTCCCAGAGCATCCGAAAAACCCTGCGGTCTTTATCCATCTTCCTCTCTTCCCTGTTGCTTTTTCCTTAGCTTGGATTGCTAAGTTGCATGGAGATAAAGCTCAAAGCTCCCATGTCGGTTTGTGGGATAGTGGGTCCACCCTGAATATCTGAACTTTAATAATAATAATAATAATAATAAAATTTTATTTGTATACCGCCCTTCTGAAAATCAGGGTGGTGAACAACAGCAAATAACAATACAAATAAACAAAACCATATAAAATACATTAAGAACAATTCAATAAAATAATAATAATACTCTTTGAAAGAGTAACCTAAGATACTGGACTCTATTGCCCCCCCCCCCCAAAAAAAACGGTTAGGGCCCGGGGGCACTTTT
The DNA here is from genome assembly GCF_019175285.1 of Sceloporus undulatus. NCBI lineage: Eukaryota > Metazoa > Chordata > Lepidosauria > Squamata > Phrynosomatidae > Sceloporus > Sceloporus undulatus. The sequence continues at coordinate 3,506,950 of NC_056525.1, read as the reverse complement.
TTTATTTATTTATTTATTTATTTATTTATTTATTTGATGTCTCTCCCACCTTTCTCCCCAAAGGGACCCAAGGTGGCTCACAATAACAATTCTAAAAACATATTACCATAAAACAATTAAAACATCAGCTAAAAACAATATAAAATTATAAACATTAAAACCACAATAAAATCACAACACCCATCCCATATAAAACCCATCCCATCAACAACCCCTGGGTCTCTCACTTTTGTACCTACCATCATCTTTTCGCCTTCCTTCCTTCCTTCCTTCCTTCCTTCCTTCCTTCCTTCCTTCCTTCCTTCCTTCCTTCCTTCCTCTTTATTTATTCCTTCCTTCCTTCCTTCTCTCCTTCCTTTATTTCTTCTTATTATCTATTCCTT
>NC_056525.1:3495966-3506467 GCF_019175285.1 Sceloporus undulatus | reverse complement strand
TATTAAATTATAAATCTGGGACTTGTAGTTGAAGGTGGTTATATAGACTTATCTGCTAGAGAGCTCTAGTGCCTCCCTAAACTACCGATCCCAGGAACACTTAGAATGTACCCATTGGTTCCACTCCACAATTATAGTACAGTATTATGATTCTGCATTAACTGTGATGGCTGCATCCTGGGATTTGTGGTTTTGGAGGCTATTTAGAAATCTCAGGGAGTTGCATCGACACGATAAGCTACAAATCCCCAAATTACATACACGGGGGAACCATGGTATCAAAGCACTATAAATGCACAGTGTGAAAAGTGTAACGCTTTCCCATTTACTACAGTTTAGGCCAAGGGTGGGGATCCTTTGGCCTTCCAGAGGTTGACAGACTGTCATTGCCATCAGCCTGGTAGCCAGCACAACCAAAGGTGAGCCATGCTGGGAACTGCACTTTGGCAACATGTGGAGAGCTACAGATGTAGTGGCGTTTGTCTTCTACCCAGCCACCCAGAGCAACAGGGGCTGCATGCAGAAAATGTGCCACCCGACCCACACAAGTACACCTAGGCTGCATTCACACTGGAGAAATAATCCGGTTTAACACCACTTGAACTGCCCAGCTCCATGCGATGGAATTCTGGGTATTGCAGTTTGTTGTGGCACCACAGTGCCACAACAAACTGCAATGCCCAGAATTCCATCACATGGAGCCAGGGTAGTTCAAGTGGTGTCAAACCAGGTTATGTCTCCAGTGTGGATGCAGCCCCACAAATCTGGATGCCGAGAAAGCCCCACATCTCCATGACTTACCTTCTTGCCTTTCTTCGCTTCGTACTCCATGCCCAGTTCTTGCTTGGCTCCTCCTGTCCCCAGGAAGGCAGCTTTTCCTCTACGCCCTCCATCCTTTGTTTCCCCATCCTGTTGTGTCGGAAACTCCACCAGCGACAACAACAACCTCTGGCCCTGGTTTCAGAGCGCATGAGAGTGCCTGCCCTTTTGCAATGGAAAAGCAGAAGGAGGGGAAGTGGAGGCCAAACTCACTTTTATGGACTGACTGTTTACTTATCTTATTGAAGTGATGATACCCCACCTTCATCCCAACATGGGACCCAAGGTAGCACACAGTGCAAAAACAGATCACAACTCCCAGAATCCTCTCTGGGTATGCTGATCAGGGAGGTGTGTGTGTGTGTTTGTGCCTTCAAGTCACTGTATTGATCTCATTTAAGTGATACTTCACTCCCAACATGGGATCCAAGGCGGTACACAGTGCAAAAACAGACTACAACTCCCAGAATCCCCCAGTCTGACTGCAATTCACAGAATCCTCCTTGGATATGCTGAGTTCTCAGTGTGTTTGTGTGCACATGCCTTAAAATTTCTCCATTAATGTCTCATAGGGTTTTCCCAGGCAAGGAGTAATCAGAGGTAGTTTGACCATTTCCTCACTCTGAAATATAGCCGCAGCACCTGATCTTTGTTGGTGGTCTCCCATCCAAGTCCTAATCAGAGCTGGCTCTGCTTAGCTTCCGAGATCAAACTCAAAATCATGGACTAGATGAACATCTCTTTCTCTTTCTGTAACCCAGAGTTCACATCCAGAATACAGACAGACATACAATTCCTATAAAACTTTTAAAAATGGGGATGGTCTGAAAGTTTGAGAACTTGGGAAGGTTATTTTTTTGGACTACCGCTTCACGAAGCCCCCGGCTAGCGAATTCTGGGAGCTGTTGTCCCAAAATTAACTCCTCCATGCTGCAGATGTGTCTAGGGGTGCAACTACACTGTAGAAATAATGCAGTTGTGACACCACTTTAACTACCAGGGCTCCATCCTATAGAATCATGAGATCTGCAGTTTTGCCAGGCACCAGCACTCTTTGGCAAAGGCCAGAGACCTTGCAAAACTACAAAATCCCAGGAGGATGGAGTTATAGCACTCAAAGTGGCCAGACTGCATTTTCTACAATGTAGATGCACGCTGAGCCAGCTGGAAAGGGCAATATCCCACCCCACCTCCCCCTCTTCTCCCCTGTTGGGTGTGTTGAGTGTGCATTCAGTTTGCAGCAGTCTTGGCTGAGGACAAAGAGGGAAAGTGGGAGGAAAGGAAAATGGGACATTTTCCAAACAGTTGAGAAAACAGGACAGCAGAGGATAACCAAGGCTATCCCGCCAAACCAGCCTAGATGATGTGAATTCAACATTCCCTGCTTTGACTGGCACTGCTTTTCACTACATTTATCACCTTGCCTGCTTCCACTCTGCAGAAAAATCCAATCACACTGCTTTAAAGGTCCTGGCTTAATGCAAGGGAATTCTGGGAATTGTAGTTTAGTGAACCTTAGCCCTCCTCAACTGTCACCTCGGCCTCAGAGGGAGCGATCAGGCAGACCCAGCAACAACGGGGACTGCCTGAAGGAAGAGGCCCCTCCCTCCTAAACAGTCACTTGGCCTCGAGGGAACGATTAGGCAGACCCAGCAACATCGGGGACTGCCCGCAGAAGAGGCCCCTCCCTCCTCAACTGTCACCTCCCCCTCGACTCAGAGGAGCGATCAGGCAGACCCAGCAAACATCGGGGACTGCCCGCAGGAAGAGGCCCCTCCCTTCCTCAACTGTCACCTCGGCCCTCAGAGGGAGCGATCAGGCAGACCCAGCGACATCGGGGACTGCCCGCAGGAAGAGCCCCCTCCCTCCCACTGTCACCTCGGCCCAGAGGGAGCGATCAGGCAGACCAGCAACATCGGGGACTGCCCGCAGGAAGAGGCCCCTCCCTCCTCACTGTCACCTCGGCCCTCAGAGGGAAGCGATCAGGCAGACCAGCAACATCGGGGACTGCCAGCAGGAAGAGGCCCCTCCCTCCTCAACTGTCACCTCGGCCTCAGAGGGAGCGATCAGGCAGACCCAGCAACATCGGGACTGCCCGCAGGAAGAGGCCCCTCCCTCCTCAACTGTCACCCGTCGCCCAAGGGGAGCGATCAGGCAGACCCAGCAACATCGGGGACTGCCCGCAGGAAGAGGCCCCTCCCTCCTTCAACTGTCACCTCGGCCTCAGAGGAGCGATCAGGCAGACCCAGCAACATCAGGGACTGCCTGAAGGACGAGACTTCTCCCCTCCTTTAACTGTCACATTGTATTTTTGTATGTATTGCAGTTTTTTCCTGTACACGCTGTGATCATTGCGGAATAGCGGTCTATAATAAAATGTATTATTTTTATTTTATTATCAGAGACCTTGGGTGCCACAACAAACTCCAGTCCCCAGAGGTCCATAGCCTTGGAGCCATGGCTGTTACAAAGTGGTTGTCAAACTCAATTATTTCTGCAGTGTGGATGCGAGCCCCAGTTGTTGTTGTGGCTTGCCTTTAAGTCATTTCCGATTTATGGTAACCCTAAGATGAACATATAATGCGGTTTTCTTAAGAAATTTTCGTTAAATAAATAAATAACAACTCGTTTAATAACTTTCTGTTTGCTTAATACTGTCAACAGCCCTGAGCTTTTCAGGAAAAGGATGGGAAATTAATAATAATAATAATAATAATAATAATAATAATAATAATAATAGTATAGTATTGTTGTTTGTTGTTGTTGTTGTTGAGGGTTTTCCTGGCTATGTGACCATGTTGTAGAAGAGTTTATCCTGATGTTTCACCAGCATCTGCGGCTGGCATCTTCACAGAATGCATTCTCTGAAAATGCAGCCACAGATGCTGGTGAACGTCAGGAAAACTCTTCTCAGAACATGGCCACATAACTGAGAAACCCACAAAAACATGGATGCTGGCCATGAAAGCCTTCAAAATAATATAATAATAATAATAATAATAATAATAATAATAATAATAATAATAATAATAATAATGCCAGAGGAGGTTTGCCATTGCTTCCCTCAGGCTGAGAGAGTGGGACTTGCCCAGGATCACACACTGGGTTTCATGGCTGAGAATGGAAACCTTACCTGAGGTCTATTTTAAACCAGCAAAATGGAGCTGGTTGCACAGTGCAAAACCTATGTTCTCCTCCAGAGAGCTGAGCCTGCCCTTATGCTTGCCTTTCCCCTCCCTAAGCAGCAGTGTGATAGGGCTGGTGTGTGTGTGTGTTTGTGTGTGTGTTGGTGTGAAGACAGCATCCAGAATCATGCAAAGTCTGCCTTCCCCTACTATCACACATTAGTGCTCACAAGACTCAGTTTGGTGGAAGAGAGCTATCTCTCTCCTCCGACAGATGATCAGGTCTTCTGTCAAAAGAGGGGGAAACTGGGATTCAGCGGATTGCTGTCTCTCACACATAGACAACAGATTGGCGTTGTCCCTTTGTCCAGAAATTGCCATCAATCTGCTGCAGCTGGTAACTCACTGTTTTATTGCATGAAATGGCAAGCAGCCCAGGCATGTTTTGAAGAAAACAGGCCAGCCAGCCCAGACTTGGTTGGATGATGATCATTTTCATGGCATGATGATCATTTAATTGATCTGGGATGTAAGGCCACAGCCTTGTAACATCCATGCCCACTAAGAAACAAGACCATAGAAGCATAAGAGTTTGTCACAAAGGGACCATACGTGCCACCGTCCCGTAAAAATATTAAAGCGTCTGCATGGCACAAAAGTGCACAAATGTGTGGTTTTCACACACAGCCAACAATAACGAGGACAGAATGCACATTTGGTTTTTACAGAGATGTGTGAATATCCTGCTAATGGTTTGGAAATAGCGACTTTTGCGCATAAGCAGTAATCCTAGACAAATTCTAAATAGACAAATGCTAAATAGATTGTGGCCACCATTACGGTCCCTTGTGGTTCCCCATGTGTTGTGAGAAAAAGTTACAGTTTCAAAGTTTATTTGTGGGTTGTGTTTGTGTGTGTGTGTGTGTGAGAGAGAGAGGGGGGGGAAGCTGCATCTGCACTGCAGAAATAATCTAGTTTGGCACCACTTTAACTGCCATGGCTCAGTGCTATGAAATCCTGGGATTTGTAGTGTGGCACCAGAGCTCTCTGGCAGAGGCAGCTAAATGTCTCACAAACTAAAAATCCCAGGGTTCCATAACATTGAGCCACGGCAGGTAAAGTAGTGTCAAACTGGATTGTTCCTGTAGTGCAGACAGAGGAAGAGAAACCGGTTTTATAGTGTTTTAATGTGGTGTTTTTAAATTGGTTGTAAACTTTTTTTATACACTTTAAAAATGTGTCCTTATGGAAGCCGCCTTGGAACCCTGACTGGGAGAAAGACGGCCTATAAATAAAGTAAGTAAGTATGGTAAGTAAGAGAGAGGAAGGAAGAAATGCAAAAACCTCACCAAGACAAGTTGTTGTTTTTTAACTGAAATGAATTTAATATCATGTTGCAGCAGAATTAAAAATATACAAAACGTTTGTGGTATACAAAAGAGTCTCGGTACAGAACCGTGGTCCCCTCCTCGCCTCCCGCGCGCATCTGGATGGGGAGCCCATAGAAGAAGGCGCATTTGCTTTATGTACAATACATGGTGGACTAGATCACAGATTTCGGGAGGGGAAAACAGACAAATGTGTCCGGAGAAGGGGGAGAGGGACATTGTGTGTCCCCGCCTCAACAGTAGCCAGCTCTGTTCAGTCACTTGCCTCCAGTGCAGCATACATCCAGCTAGGCCAGGGCTCTGAGTTCTAAACATAAGCACTTGGCAATAGATCCAACTTTTTTTTTGCAATGGATAACCTGGCGATTGATCAGTTTTTCTTGCAATAGATCATTTTTCTTGCAATGGTTGACCTCTCCATTGCAGCTTCCCTCAGCGTGCCGAGGATAGGGTTCAATTCCCACCATCCCCAGCCAGCATGGCTGCTGGCAGGGAATGTGAGGTTGTGTAGTCCAGCGTAATCTGGGATTGCTCAACGGAACACACATCAAACGGCTCACATTTCAGAACATGGCAGCTTTAAAATGTCCTTTTATTTCTTTCTCATTCTGGGACATTTCAAACAGGGAGTACTATTTATCTGTACTTTTGCAAGCCTGAGTATTTCAGCATTTGCGAGGAGCTTGCAGGCATGCCTGTCTTTCTCTAAAGGAAAGACACTATGTACCTCAAAAACACATCTATCTGAATTTTACCCAGCATATCTTCTAGAAGCCAAATTCCTGCCCTTCTCCACATTACTTGGCCAAAAATACAGCACGCTCGAACCCAGAACATAGCATACAGCATTGAAAGTCGACATGTGGGCCTCAAACCTGGACCAGTATTCCATTTCTGAACAGAATCTGGGCATCTTTAATTAGGAAAAACATTCCGTTTTGTTCTCCTAGGAAAGTATGAGTAATTTTACCATTTTTCTTCCCTCGGTTAGAAACTCATTGAAAACGCTCCATTTGCAGTTTATTCTATGCAAAAAATGAGAAAATTATAACTGGTAAAAATGTTTTCTGCACAGAAAAAAACCACAGGAAACTTGTTTTCTGCTTAGCAAATTTTTGCAGAAAACTTGTGTGTTTTCTGCACAGCAAACAAACAAACAAACAAACAAACAAACAAAAAGGCCGTTTTCTGCACCGAAACTCCACATGCTTTTTTGTTTTGAGAATTAAATGCCAAACTCCAAAAATTCTCCTTTCTCCAAGACTGTCTCTGTTTGGTGGCATGTGGGAAACTCACTTTTTCATCTATTCAAATGTTTCCCGATATTCTTTCCACCTCCAGTCTTGAATTTATTCCAATGCTTGCCTGTCTGCAACATGGTTTGCCTCTGGAGTGGGCAAATCCCTGTTGTCTTCCCTTAGGGTTGCATGGACCTCCCTTGTTCAGGAACCAAAGAATAGCAAAGTCTTTTGGGGGGGGAAATGCAATTCTTTTATTTGGTTAGTTTTGAGCCCTATTTTTCCAGCTTCAGTGACCGTTTAAAATAAAAATGCAAAGGGGAGATGGTGGAATAGGGAACGGGGAATCTTCTTTCAAGAAATCCTTGGCTGTTATCCTCCCAGAACCCTGCCCTGTACCCCCAAATTTTGGGGTGTCTGCCCCACCTTCCACCTCCTTAATGCTGGAGGGGTATATATATATACTGGAAAAGGAGGCTTTTTGTAATATCTTATCAATCTCTCCCTGCTTTCTACATGCACACCTATGCACACACCTCCCTCCATCTAAATATACACACATCAGGGGTGAGAAGGGGGGGGAGAAGATCGGAGCTACAGAAGCTTCCCATTTCACAGCTGCTCTGAGATTATTGCAAAGGAGATGTGAACTCTCATTAAGAGAAGAAACCGTGGCTAAGAGTGCATAGAGTAGACCCCCCCCAAAGGCCAGCCATTTCCCCCTCTTCCCTTTTAGGATGCCACTCATAGATTGAATGGTTTTGTAGTCGGCCCGCCACATTTGCAGCTTTGACTTTTGCAGATTTGATTGTTTGCGGATTTGATTAATACGTTCTCTCTACGAATCTCTAAGTCCTCCGGTGCATGTGGATGATGAACACAGAGTTGTGCTGCACAACCTAGAAATTCCTCGAGAAAACACTTCTCTGGGCCTTTGTAGGTCCTCCAGCATGATTCCATTATCAACCTCTGCCAAATGTTGACCATAGACTTGCACTGGAGGGGCCTGGAGATTCCTAGAGAGGTGTTCTCTCAGGTAAAAAGAATAGTGTCACACAGTACAGTATATATACCCCACTCACTTCCATGATAGCATTCTCTGAAGATGCCAGCTACAGATGCTGGCGAAACATTAGGAATAAACTCTTCTAGAAAAAGGCCAAATAGCCTGAAAAACCCACAAAAAACTAAAGAATAGTGTGTTTTATTTGCGGTTTTCTCACATTAATCGCTAGCCCAAGCGAATGTGGAGGGACCACTGTGTTTCTCTTTGGTGCAGCTCTTTGATCTATGAAGGAGCATCTTACGTCATGGCTAAACTCTCCGTTGAAAAACTGGAATGTGTCCAAAGAAGGGCAACTAGAAATGGTGAAAGGTCTAGAAACCATGTCCTATGAGGAATGACTTAAGGAGCTGGGGATGTTTAGCCTGGAGAAGAGAAGGTTAAGAGGTGATATGACAGCCCTGTTTAAATATTTGAAGGGATGTCATATTGAGGAGGGAGCAAGCTTGTTTTCTGCTGCTCCAGAGACTAGGACCCGGAACAATGTATGCAAGCTGCAGGAAAGAGATTCCAGCTCAACATTAGGAAGAACTTCCTGACAGTAAGGGCTGTTCGACAGTGGAACACACTCCTTCCTCGGAGTGTAGTGGAGTCTCCTTCTTTGGAGGTCTTTAAGCAGAGGCTGGATGGCCATCTGTCGGGGATGCTTTGATTGAGATTTCCTGCATGGCAGAATGGGGTTGGACTGGATGGCGCTTGTGGTCCCTTCCAACTCTATGATTCTATGCTAAAATCAGTATGCAGAGAGATCTTGTAGCACCTTGAGACTGAAAGAAATACGTTGGCAGCATGTGCTTTCCTAGACGTAAGTCTACTTCCTCAGATGCATTTGATGGAGTAGAAAGCCAGGACTGACCTATACATGCCATTGGTGCATGAGAAAGTCAATTCAAATTCAAAATCCTTTGTGTATGGAAATGAAGTGGCAAGTCCAGATTGAATGATGGCCATTGGCAAACAAAGGCAGAAGAAACTCTAGCCTGTAGGTAAGGACAATGGCTAACTGTGGGAAACAAAGAGTTTCAGCTTCCGTTGCCTTTGTCCACCAACGGCCACCATCCTTAAAATTGGACTTGCCACTTCATTTCCATACAAAGCTGAGGACAAAAGGGGAAAGTGGAAGGCGAAACTGGGACTTTCCTCCATATTTGCGGCTTTGACTTTTGTGGATTTGATTAGTCACAGATTTTATTTGTATGTTCTCTCTAGGAATATCTAGGTCCTCCAGTGCAACTCTATGGTCAACTTCAACCAAGTCACACTGAAGGACCTAGAGATTCCTAGAGAGAACACTCCGCTAGGCCTTTGTCGCTCCTCCAGCGCAGTTCTATGGTCAGTGTCTGGCAGATGTTGGCCAGAGAGTTGCACTGGAGGACCTAGAGATTCCTGGACAGGTGTCCTCTCAGGTTAAAAACATAGTGCTTTTATTATCTGCGGTGTTTCACAGGGGCCCTGTGCCCCAAACCCCAGCGAATGCAGAGGGATAAGTGTACTTTTTTAAAAAAGAAAAGAAAATAACATTCAAATCACAGGCTCACCGCAGCAAACCACACTCTGCTTGGTTTCATCTTAAATGCTGTGGATCCATTCTATGGAATCCTGGGATTTGCAGAAGTCAAAGACATAGCCATATTAGTATGGAAAATCAATATGTAAAGGGATCTTGCAGCACATTTGAGACTAACTGAAAGAGTGAAGGTAACATGAGCTTTCATAGACTTGAGCTTATTTCCTTGGATGCACCTTTCAATGCTATTTCTACCTCTGGTACTACCAAATTTTCTGTTAAAGAAGTCATACACAGGAGTACAGCTCCTTTGCAAAAGGTATTCCTGTATATTACATTTTTCATGCTGGCTACTTGGAGAGGAGTAGTGATAGCTAGTGTTGGCCTTAAGCACTGCAACAGGTTGTAATAGCCAATACTAGCCAATATGTTTGGAGTGGGCCATTCTGTATTGCACACAGATGATCTCCCTTTCTGGAATCCAAAATCCTCCAAAAACCAAAAAATTTTATCAGTGGCTGAATGTTGCACCTTGTTTCTGATGTTCAATGTGTACACATTTGTTTCATGCACAAAATTTTTAAATATTTTATATAGTGTGGGTGTAGTGGTTTGAGTGTTGGACTAAAACTCTGAGTTTGATTCCCCGCTTGGTCATGGGCTGGGTGACCCTGGGCAAGTCCCACCTCTCCGCATCAGGGAAGGCATTGGCAAAACCTCGCTATCTGAACAAATCTTGCCAAAAACTCCATGATAGGCTTGGAACATAACTTGGAAGGTACACAACAACAATATAAAATTACCTCAGGCTATGTGTTTATGGTGCTTTGAAACATAATGAACTTTAGTATTTGGACTTGGGTCCCATCTCCAAGAGATCTCACTATGTATTTATATGAAAATTAGGTATTGACAAATTCCCAGCAAAAGCCGAAATGCAAAATTCATCTGGTCTCAAGTACTTTGGATAAGGGAGACTCAACTTGCACTGACAAATGAAATTTCCAGTGAAACGGCAGTGATTCCATACTCTAGTCTTCCAGGGCAGGGACATAGCCAAGGGGGGGGGGTTCTTGGGTCCGGACCCACCTTCCGTTAGAAAAATGAATGGTGCGTGCTGCCGCGCCACTGCACCAAGCCCCCATATAATGTGGCACTTTAGTCTGGACCCCCCCTGTCCTCTAAAATCCTGGCTACGTCTCTGTTCCGGTGTTTAGGACTTCAGCTCCCAGATCCCAGATCATTGGCCAAGATGGCTGAGGCTTTTGGGAGCTGAAGTCCAAAAAATCTGGAGACCAGAGTCTGGAATCTCACTGGTAGGGATGGTTGTGTCAGAAGGGTGCTCCACAATGGTTTCCATT
>NC_056525.1:3494895-3495941 GCF_019175285.1 Sceloporus undulatus | reverse complement strand
ATTTTATCAAAGAAAGAGATCAGATTTGTCTGGCATGACTTCTTTCTCTGAAAGCCATGCTGAGCCATGATGAAGCTGAAGCTGTCATATTTTGGTCACATCATGAGAAGGAAGGACTCACTGGAAAAGATAGTAAGGCATGGGCCTGAACTTGCAGGACACCTGAGCAAAGCAGGGAGGGCAGGGAACCCTGGGAGGAAGCTCCTCTTGAGGGGGGCTGCAATGGGCTGAGGCTGATTGGAGGGCGGATAGCAAGGGATGACTGTGCCGAATTCAAAGACATAGCCCTGTTTGCCTCGGAAATCAGGAGGCAAAGAGGCCTTGCAGCACCTTTAAGACTCACTGGAAGGAAGGACGGAATTGGTAGCATGGCCCTTCCGAGAGTTAAGCCTTTGCTGGAACGAGGATGAAGATCTATAAAACCTGCTGCCAAACCCACTGCAGGAATAATAACAACCCACTTTCAGACTGCTCTAACTGCCTTGGCTTTGGCTCAGTGCCAGGGAACCCTGGGAGTCGTAGTTTGTTGCGGCACTAGAGCTCTTTCACAAACACTACAGCTCCCAGCATTCCCAGCCAGGGCAGTCAAAGCGGGCTCAGAGTGGGTTATTATTCCTGCAGTGGGTCGAAAGCCCTTCCAGCCCCTTCTTGATCCCTCAGCCTCCGACCCCCGGCCTCAAAAGGCCCAACCCTTGCGGCTCCGCACCTTGTTTTTGGCCATGGCGCCGCCTGCTTTCGCGGCGGAGTTAGGCCCAGAGCCACCGCCAGCGCGTCCCGTCTCCATGGCAACCCGAGCAGGCCTCAAGGCGGCGGGCGGGGCCTCGTGTGGTGGGCGGGGCCTAGCGAAGGCGCCCGCTGACTCTGAGGAGAAACAAAATGGCCGCCAGTGCTGAAGCCCAGTCAGGCTTATAGTATTAAAGGCTGCTTCTGCGCAGCAGGAACGTTCCAGTTTGACACCGCTTTAACTGCCTATTATTATTATTATTATTATTATTATTATTATTATTATTATTATTATTATTATTATTATTATTATTATTATTATT
>NC_056525.1:3479103-3494870 GCF_019175285.1 Sceloporus undulatus | reverse complement strand
ACATTTGCACTTCCGGGGCTAAGAAGGGAGCCAGGCTCACTTCATGTGGAATGCTAGCCTCACCGAATGACAGGCTGCCCCTTTTTTCCTTCCTCCCTTCTAGTTTCCCTTCCCGGGCAGCCAAATTCCAAAGGGTCTTGCCGTGTCACAGCCCCCAGGCCAAATCATCCACAATCTATATCATCTATATCTATCCTAGGGGGTCCACAACTGTGCATTAAAGGAGCCTGGACTTCAGCTCCCAGAAGCCTCAGCCATGTTGGCCAATAGCCTGGGATCTGGGAGCTGAAGTCCAAAGCCCTAAAGAGCTATATCTAATATATCTACAACCATCCTCCTGTCATTCGTTGCCTCTCTAGGTTGATCCACACTGGGGAGAAATCAGTTTAACTCCAGTTTAACTATCCTGGCTCAGTGCTATGGAATTCTGGGAACTGTAGTGTCCAGAGACATGAGCTTCTCCTGCCAGAGAGCTCTGTGTATATGTGTGTGTGTGTGAGAGTATAGATGTTGAGACTGACAGGAGGATGGATGGAAATGTGCATGAAATTGACAATTGAGCCTTCTCTGCCAGAGGGCTCTGGTGCCTCAGCCAACTAGTAACCTAAATTATTATTAGTTATTATTATTATTATATTATATATTATTATTTTAAAAATAAAGTATGAAATTATGGGAGTTGGAGTTTGTTGTGGGGTCTTGACTCGAGGCTATGGAATTCTGGGAGTTCCATCTCTCCCTCCATCCTCATGTTTCATTTCCTTCACATCTATTTTGCAAACATTAGTATACATCCGTTGGATAGATGTACATGAGGAGAAATGGATGGGGCTCTGACACGGATCCCTTTGAATTTGGCTGCCAGGGACTATGTGTGTGGGGTGTGTGGAGAGAGAGAGATAGAGAGAGAAGAGAGAGAGCGAGCAGGAGAGGAGAGTGCTGCTAGCCTGGCTGCTCTGGCCGAAGTTACATCGGGGAGAAGAGGGAGGAAGCAGAGAGAGCTCCAATGGAGCCCCGGTTACCCTGAAAGCAAAAAGAGCCACCAGAAGTAAATGGGGGCACATGCAGCAGGGCATCATGGGAGATTTGCAACCTGGGGGTCTTGCGATGGTGTCAGGATTGAGATTCCCACCACAAGACCAATTCGCAGTGAGTTCGAACTGAGCCCCAATGTGAATTGTGTCAATCCACTTATTTAGCAAACTCACCAAATCGCAACAAAATGAGGAGTCAGTAAGGATTCCAGTTCGCAAGTCCCGCTGAAGGGGCTCACATTAAAGCTACCAGGTATGAAAATACATTCTCCTTATCATGTCAATGGCGAATGGCCCAATCTGCAGAAGCCCCAGATCTGAGCTGCGAAACCTCATCTGATAAACGCTTTGGTAAAACAGTCCTATGCCGGTTTACTCAGAAGTAAGCGCACCACATAGCAACTGTTATTCACAGAATACATAGGAGTAGAATCAGCGCCTGTATTAACTGTCAGTTTACTGCCCTTAAAATCCAGCTGCGGCTACTTCACTGACCTGCAGTGAGAAAAAAGCTGGGCTACCATCAGTTCACCTGAGTTGCTAGCTCCCATCGAGACTTGCCATTTGCCCAACTGTCAACCAGTAACCATTTCATGCATGCCAAGGAACCTGATCTAAGATGTGGTGTTTCTTGTCATATTGTGTCCTTTAATTGCTTCTGTTTTTATGGTAACCCTAAGACATGTGGTTTTCTTGGCAAGAGTTGCCGAAGGTTTGCCATGGCCTTCCCCGAGGCTGAGAGCATGCGATCATCCAGTGGGTTTTGTGGTTGAGCGGGGAATCAAACCCTGGTCTCCAGAATTGCAATCCAACACCCAAGCCATGATGGCTCTCTTAAGAAGTGGTGCTTAATGCTTTTTCCTATTCCCTCCCCATTCCCTTTTCTTTTATTGTCATGTCTTCTTAGACGATATAGCATGGGAAAGCACAGAAAGTCACCCACCCATTTTATTGCTAGGAAAGCTGGCTCTGAACAGCTTCTCCACACACAGGCACTACAATAACCCCAGAATCGTTACCTGAAGCAAGCTGCCTCATCTTGAATGATAGGCTAAGGCATTACTACAACAGGGTTATAAAATGGGAGAAAAGTGGAACGCTCCGTCATTACAGGCAATTGCGCTCATCCAGTACGTCTCTTGTGTCCCGTAACTTCACATTAACAGGGAAACCCTGTGAAGGGTTGCCAATTGCGCTTCATTCACACTATTGCATTTGCACTGTTGGGGAGCTTTCCCCAGACTGCATTTGGGCAGAGGAAATCCATTCTCAATGCTAGGATTGTTTTCCGAGTGGATTTCTGTCTTATTTGGAGGTATAGGGCATTCTTTTATTTGAACTGTATATACTGTATATCATGTCATGAAATAAGAAATTTATTTTGTTCTGTTTGGATTAAACCATATTTCTTGGACTGCACATAGCGCAATAACAATGCAATGCGCATAACATCCATTCACACTATACTAACAATGGCAACAACCCGTTGGCTGCGTTTTTGTTAATTATTATTATTTTATTATTAGTAACCTTTATTTATAAAGCGTGTAAATTTACACAGCGCGCTGTACATACAATCTTTTTTAATGGGGCGTTCCCTGCCTCTAGGCTTACAATCTAAAAAGACACACCACAAGGGAGTGGTGGTGGGGAAGGGGCCCTCTAGTAGGATAATAGATATAAAACATAGCAAAACAGGAAATGATTCAATAAAACAGGCAACAAGAGAACATCAAATAGCAATTGACAATTATGCAATGCTTTTATTTTCGTTGTATAGTGTGATTGCACAACTGTGCAGCATAAGATTGTATTGTTACAGAACTGACCCTAGTGTAAAAAATCTTCTAATTTGATGTGAGGTTCAGGGAGTTCTGGACTTACATGAGGGGACTGAATATTGCTGTATGATCTGCACCGTATATCATCAAACAAGATTAGAAGTAGGAAAATCATGACTCCACCACACCATTTTGTGAACTTTTTAAATGGCTTCATTTTTTTAAAAAAAAAGTCATTTTTATTTTATCACATTAGTAGTTTCTTTACTTCTTTGCGTTAATTTGAGGTGAGCGCTGGTGATTGGGGATAAGCACTGAGGATATTTAGCCAGGATGCCTTCAGGGCCCCACTGAGCATGTGCAAGGGTCCCAATTCGAATCATTGAATCCCCCATGGTATGCACCGGTGTGGAACTACAATTTGCACTCACTCCGCTTTCCCTGAATCCGCATCATGTGACTTCCTTCAATTCGATTCCTCCTCAGTTCGGAAGGGCAACAGAAGAGCAACCAGGTATGAAAATACATTCTCCTTATCATGTCAATGCGAATGGCCCAATCTGCAGAAGCCCCAGATCTGAGCTGCAGAAACCTCGTCTGATAAACGCCCAAGACAATGGTGCTATCTGGATATTCCAGGCACGAAGTAGAGAAATGAAACTGAGCAGAGGCAAATGGAACAGTTCATTTAGGCCCAAGTTGTCACCATCCTCAAATCCACAGGGATGAGATCGCCGATAGTCAGCTGGGCAGCGGTGTGTCTCCAGTTGTTGCTGATCCCTTACCAGACATGTCAGCTCATGTCAGTCTGATGCTCTTGAAAAAGGGCTAATGGAATTTGACCACTGTTTCCAACAGAACATACAAATGTTATCATTTTGGACTACAGCCCCCAGAATCCCTTAGCCAGGCTGGCCACTTAGCTGTGCCAGCCAAGGGATCTTGGCAGTTGTAGTTCCAAAAAAGGACCATTACCAAGGCATGAAAAGTAACCATCATTCTGTTTTCTTCCATGTGAGTTAGACCATATCTGGAGAACTCTGTGTCCAGTCCCAGGTGTTGCCATTCAAGAAACTCCCTAGGATGTGGGGAAAGATATGCACATCCCAAGGTGTGTCCAACACAAACCTGGTGCCTCTGGGGTTGGTGTGCCAAAATGATGCAACTGCCACACCACAGCTCCTGACCAAAACGAGAACCCAGACAGAGCAAGGTTTGTCTGGGAAAGGCTCTCCGACGCAACCGTTGGCATCCAAGCCGTCTTGGATAAGTACTGATCTTGCCCAACGTAGTGGTGGTTTCCCCACTTTGTTTTGTTTGACGTCTCCTTGGCTTAAAAAGGAAGCCATAGCCTCTGTGTCACCCCTGCTTTCTCCATCCCTCAACCCTTCTCCTCCCCAACTCCGTCTGGGAACAGCTCTGCCCTGGTGGCTGAGGTGGCATTTCCTCCCTGGGCTGGAGGAGATGACAAGGCTTGGCCTGTTTGCATGGAAGCGGCTGGTAAAATTGTCTTGCTGGCTGCTGCTCCTGCCGGCCCCTCCTCTGTGGCTGTGGGCAGGAGGTGGAGTCGGACAGTCCCTTCTTTAATTTTTGCCTTTTCCAGAAAAGAGGAAGGCTGGACCACAGCAGAGTTTAAACCCCGTGGTGGGAGAGGAACAGCCTCGCTCCACAGAGCTGGCAGCCTGAAGCGTGTGGCCAGAGAAAGGATGCAGCTAGAATATCCCAGGCCGCTTTCTTCTCACTCCCTCCGGCCTCCCATCTGCAAGACCCCAGGAGGAACCAGTGAAGTGGCCATGGGCCTTTCCAGGTACTCTTCCCCGGAGCCCTTCCTGGGCTCTCGATTGCAGGCCACCGATGGCACCAAGCCACCCTACAGTTACATTGCTCTGATCACCATGGCCATCCAGAGCACCCCGGAGAAGAGGATCACGCTCAATGGGATCTACCGCTACATCATGGCCCGCTTCGCCTACTACCGTGACAACAAGCAGGGCTGGCAGAACAGCATCCGCCATAACCTGTCGCTCAATGAGTGTTTCGTCAAGATGCCCCGCGATGACAAGAAGCCTGGCAAGGGGAACTACTGGACACTGGATCCTGACTGCTATGACATGTTTGAGAACGGGAGCTTCCTGCGACGCCGGAGGCGTTTCACTCGGAAGCGAGGGCCAACACAAGTGTCTACAGAAGGCAAGGAACCCAAGAAGCTCTCCAAAAGTCAGCCTGGGTTGAACGGTCAGACACTGGCATGCAAGGCCATCAAGATAGAAGATGGTCACTCTTCGCCACCTACACCAGCCAGTCTGCTCCAGAGTTCCTGCCAGGAGATGCCAGGTCCTGCAAAGCCCCTGCCCTCGGAGATGCTCACTTCTGGCCAAAGCCACAGCGACCCAACACTTTGCCAGGAACAGGTGGGCACTGGAAGCCTGGCATGTGCCAAGCTCTATATGTCCAAGCCTAGGCCACCAGGCCTCCATCCACAAAGCCTGTCAGGGCCCAAGCCGCACCTCTACAACCAAGAGCCCTGCTTCTCTTCCCAGCCAGATTGCTCCCAGGGCAAAGAGATTGCCCAACAGGCTGGAAATCTAGTGCTGGGCATCCACCTTGGTGACCAGATGGTGCCCCAGCAGCCCACTCTGCCAAGGACAGAGGTCAAGGAGATTCTCCAAAGCCCCCACAGAGGTCTTCCAGGGCCACCCAAGAATAGTCCAGAAGGGAAGGAGGCATCCCAGAACTTTGGCCAATTGGCTCCTTCCTTCCCAGCCCTCCTGGGTCCAAGCAGAGCCTCCCAGCCTTCGCCCACCTGCTTCCCAACATTTGAAACTGAGGGCTACCCCAAGCCTTCGGTGTTGCCTGTCTTTGGCTCTTTGGGCTATTCCAATCCCGATGCCCTTGGTGGGAATTACCAGTGCCGCCTGCAAGCTTTGAACTTCTGTGTCAACGAACACAGTCGCAGCACAGCCTTGGAACATCTCTTGGCTTCTCCCCCAGCTTCAGCTGTCTCCTCTTCTTCCTCCTCGGCTCCAGCCATTCAGCCATCCACTTTCATGCAGCTCCATGGAGAACAAGAGTCCTGGTCCGGAAACACCTTCTCCCTCCAAGGAGGGAATGGGTATCCTCTGAGTCTGCCACACTGCCTCTATCGGACTCCGGGAATGTTCTTCTTTGAGTGACCAGGGGGTTGCTAGAACTGGGGGAGGAAGAGGAAAGGTCTTTTGGTGGAGGCAGACTGCACTGGAGGAGAGGGCCCTGGGCATCCATGTAAGTTATTGACTCCTGCCTGGCAGAGGCAGAAGGAACCCAAAGGGACTCTGTTTGTAGGCATTTTGGTCCTCTTCAGAAAGTATCATGCTGCTGTGTCCAACACACTTGTTTTGACTAATGGAATAAATGCACATTCCACTCTTCAACACAGATTCTATTTCTCTGTGATCTTCTCAGTAGGAACTGAGTGAAGGATTTGCCATTATTGGGAGGGAACACAACAGATCTGGAGTCCATATTTGGGAATTTAGTTTGTAGGAAGCACTGATCAAAATGCTGTTAATGCACTTGTGCTATGCAAGCGATGGCAATATTTCCAGGGGCTTCTAAAGGCGTGGTCTTATTGGCTTTCCTAAGTAGGAAAGACCCATTGAATGGTTCAATGGTAAATCAACATATAGGTAGAATCCCATTGGTCCAATGGGTGTGCTTTAGGTCCAAAACACACTGCAAAAATAATCCAATCTGACACCGCTATAACTACAATGGCTCAATGCTAGGGAATCCTGGGAACTGTAGTATATTCTGGCACCAGAGCTCTCTGACAGAGAAGGCTAAATGTCTCACAAAACTACAGTCCCCAGAATTCCTTAGCATTGAGTCAGGGCAGTTACAGCGGTCTCAAACTGGATTATTTCTGCAGTATGTTTTAGACCTTAGTTGGGACTGGCACTGATTCAGAGCCAGATCTGGGCAGACTTATTTTTCTAAAATGCCTTACTTTCTTCACGACCGGGAGTCCCTTCAGCTTTTTCCTCGTGTTTGTCACCATTTACAGAATCATGGCATTGTTTCTTTACTGTTATCCAGGTACTCTGCACATGCACATATTCTGCACTGGTTAGGCCTCATCTGGAGTAGTGCGTCCACTTCTTCTGGGCACCTCATTTTAAGGAGATAGACATGTTAGAGTAGGTTCAGAGAAGGGCAACCAGGATGATAAGAGGATGACAAGAGGAATGGAGAACAAAACATGAGGAGAGGTTGAAGGCACTGGGCATGTTCAGCCTGGTGAACACAAGACTGTGGGGGTGATATGATAGCTCTTTGAATATCTCCTGGGCTGTCACAGAAAGGAGGGGGCAGATTTGTTTTCTATTGCCCTAGATGGTAGGATCAGCTCTAATAGTTTTAAGTTATGGGAGGGTAGAGTTGGATTGAACATTAGAAGGAACATCTTGACAGAGCGGTTCAGCAATGGAACCAATTTCCTAGAGAGGCGGTGGAGTCTCCTTCTCTGAACATCTCCAAAAAGCAGGTGTGAAGCTACCTGTTGGGGATGCTCTAGCTCAGTGGTTCCAAAGCTGTGGGTCGCAGCCCCTTTGGGGATCAAACGACTCTTTCACAGGGGTCACCTAAGATCATCGGAACTTATTTCTGATGGTCTTAGGAACTGAGATCATTGGAACATATTTCCGATGGTCTTAGGAACTGAGACATGAGGTTGAGGGTCACCATAACATGAGGAACTGTATTAAAAGATCACGGCATTAGAAAGGTTGAGAACCACTGCTCTAGCTGGATATCCTGCACTGAGCAGGGAGTTGAACCTGATGATCTCCAGGGGACCCTTCCAACTCTAGAAGGTTATCGCATGGGGGCAAAACCGTCCCCCGATGTGTTCTAACGAGCACAGTATATACAGTTTCCAAATAAAAGAATGCCCTATACCTCCAAATAAGACAGAAATCCACTCGGAAAACAATCCTAGCATTGAGAATGGATTTCCTCTGCCCAAATGCATTCTGGGGAAAGCTCCCCACAGTGCAAATGCAATAGTGTGAATGAAGCGCAATTGGCAACCATTCACAGGGTTTCCCTGTTAATATGGAAGTTACGGGACACAAGAGAAGTACTGGATGAGCGCAAATTGCGCTGTAATGACGGGAGCGTTCCACTTCTCCCTTTTATAACCCTGTGTAGTAATCTCCAGCCTAGTCATTCAAGATGAGGCAGCTTGCTTCAGGTAACAGATTCGGGGGTATATTGTAGTGCCTGTGTGTGGAGAAGCTGTCAGAGCAGCTTTCCTAGCAATAAAATGGGTGGGTGACTTTCTGTGTCTTCCCCATGCTTATAGTCTTAAA
The DNA here is from genome assembly GCF_019175285.1 of Sceloporus undulatus. Classification (NCBI taxonomy): domain Eukaryota; kingdom Metazoa; phylum Chordata; class Lepidosauria; order Squamata; family Phrynosomatidae; genus Sceloporus; species Sceloporus undulatus. The sequence goes on along the minus strand of NC_056525.1, from coordinate 3,486,707 downwards.
AGACATGACAATAAAAGAAAAGGGAATGGGGAGGGAATAGGAAAAAGCATAAGCACCACTTCTAAGAGAGCCATCATGGCTTGGTGTTTGGATTGCAATTCTGGAGACCAGGGTTTGATTCCCAGCTCAACCACAAAACCCCTGGAGGAGTCGCAGGCTCTCAGCCTCAGGGGAAGGCCATGGCAAACCTATGGCACAAATCTTGCCAAGAAAACCACATGTCTTAGGGTTACCATAAAACAGAAAGCAATTAAAGGCACAATAATGACAAAGAAACAGCCACAATCTTAAGATAGGTTCCTTGGCATGATGAAATGGTTACTGGTGTGACAGTTGGGCAAATGGCAAGTCTGATGGGAGCTAGCAACTCAGGTGAACTGATGGTAGCCCAGCTTTTTTTCTCACTGCAGGTCAGTGAAGTAGCCGCAGCTGGATTTTAAGGGCAGTAAACTGACAGTTAATACAGGCTGTGATGCTACTCCTATGTATCTGTGAATAACAGTTGCTATGTGGTGGCGCTTACTTCTGAGTAAACAGGCATAGGACTGTTTTACCAAGGCGTTTATTCAGATGAGGTTTCTGCAGCTCAGATCTGGGGCTTCTGCAGATTGGGCCATTCGCATTGACATGATAAGGAGAATGTATTTCATACCTGGTAGCTTTAATGTGAGCCCCTTCGCGGGACTTGCGAACTGGAATCCTTACTGACTCTCATTTGTGGCGATTTGGTGAGTTTGCTAAATAAGTGGATTGACACAATTACATTGGGGCTCAGTTCGAACTCACTGCGAATTGGTCTGGTGTGGAATCTCAATCCTGAACACCATCGCAAGACCCCCAGGTTGCAAATCTCCCATGATGCCCTGCTGAAATGTGCCCCCATTTCTTCTGGTGGCTCTTTTTGCTTTCAGGGTAACCGGGGCTCCATTGGAGCTCTCTTGCTTCCTCCCTCTTCTCTTCCCCGATGTAACTTCGGCAGAGCAGCCAGGCTAGCAGCACTTCTCCCCTCTGCCTCTCTCTCTCTCTCTCTTCTCTCTCTCTCTCCCTCCACATCACACCACACACACAACCCTGGCAGCCAAATTCAAAGGGATCCTGTGTCAGAGCCCCATCCATTTCATCCCATGTACTCTATCCAACGGATGTATACTAATGTTTGCAAAATAGATGGGAAGGAAATGAAACATGAGGATGGAGGGAGAGATGGAACTCCCAGAATTCCATAGCCTCGAGTCAAGACCCCACAACAAACTCCAACCCCATAATGTCATACTTTATTTTTAAAATAATAATAATAATAATAATAATAATAATAATAATAATTGTAGGTTACTAGTTGGCTGAGGCACCAGAGCTCTCTGGCAGAGAAGGCTCAATGTCAATTCATGCACATCTACCATCCTCCTGTCAGTCTCAACATTATCTCTCACACACACACACATAACACCAGAGCTCTCTGGCAGAGAAGGCTCAATGTCTCTGGACACTACAGTTCCCAGAATTCCATAGCACTGAGCCAGGAAGTTAAACTGGAGTTAAACTGGATTATCTCCCCAGTGTGGATGCAACCTAAGAGAAGGCAACTGAATGACAGGAGGATGGTTGTAGATATATATAGATATAGCTCTTTAGGGCTTTTGGACTTCAGCTCCCAGAATCCCAGGCTATTGGCCAACATGGCTGAGGCTTCTGGGAGCTGAAGTCCAGGATCCTTTAAATGGCACAGTTTGGGGACCACTAGGATAGATATAGATAGATATAGATTGTGGATGAATTGGCCTGGGGCTGTGACACGGAAGACCCTGTTGAATTTGGCTGCCAGGGAAGGGAAACTAGAAGGGAGGAAGAAAAAGGGCAGCCTGTCATTCAGGTGAGGCTAGCATTCACATGAAGTGGAGCCTGGCTCCCTTCTTAGCCCCGGAAGTGGCAAAGGTTCAGGATGCCTTCAGGGCCCCACTGAGCATGTGCAAGGGTCCCATTCGAATCATTGAATTCCCCATGGTATGCACCGGTGTGGAACACAATTTGCACTCACTCCGCTGTCCTGAAATCCGCATCATGTGACTTCCTTCAATTCGATTCCTCCCAGTTCGGAAGGGCAACAGAAGAGGCAACCAGGTATGAAAATACATTCTCCTTATCATGTCAATGCGAATGCCCAATCTGCAGAAGCCCCAGATCTGAGCTGCAGAAACCTCGTCTGATAAACGCCCAAGACAATGGTGCTATCTGGAATTCCAGGCACGAAGTAGAGAAATGAACTGAGCAGAGGCAAATGGAACAGTTCATTTAGGCCCAAGTTGTCACCATCCTCAAATCCACAGGGATGAGATCGCCGATAGTCAGCTGGGCAGCGGTGTGTCTCCAGTTGTTGCCGATCCCTTACCAGACATGTCAGCTCATGTCAGTCTGATGCTCTTGAAAAAGGGCTAATGGAATTTGACCACTGTTTCCAACAGAACATACAATGTTATCATGTTTGGACTACAGCCCCCAAATCCCTTAGCCAGGCTGGCCACTTAGCTGTGCCAGCCAAGGGATCTTGGCAGTTGTAGTTGTCCAAAAAAGGACCATTACCAAGGCATGAAAGTAACCATCAGCTGTTTTTTTCTTCCTGTGAGTTAGACCATGCTGGGAGAACTCTGTGTCCAGTCCCAGGTGTTTGCCATTCAAGAACTCCCTAGATGTGGGGAAAGATATGCACATCCCAAGGTGTGTCCACAAAACCTGGTGCCTCTGGGTTGTTGTGGCCAAAAGGAGGCAACTGCCCACCACAGCTCCTACCAAAACGAGAACCCAGACAGAGCAAGGTTTGGTCTGGGAAAGGCCTCCAACGCAACCGTGTGGCATCCAAGCCGTCCTTGGATAAGTACTGATCTTGCCCAACGTATGGTGGTTTCCCCCACTTTGTTTTTGTTTGACGTCTCCTTGGGCTTAAAAAGCAAGCCATAGCCTCTGTGTCACCCTCTCTTTCTTCTCCATCCCTCACCCTTCTCCTCGCCTCCCCAACTCCGTCTGGGAACAGTCTGCCCTGGTGGCTGAGGTGCAGGTCTTTCCTCCCTGGCTGGAGGAGAGGACAGGCTTGGCCTGTTTCTTGGAAGCAGCTGGGTAAAATTGGCTTGCTGGCTTCTGCGCCTGCCGGCCCCTCCTCGGTGGGCTGTGGGCAGGATGTGGAGTCGGACAGTCCCTCTTTAATTTTTCCTTTTTCCAGAAAAGAGGAAGGCTGGACCACAGCAGAGTTTTAAACCCCGGGGGTGGGAGAGGAACAGCCTGCTCCACAGAGTGGCAGCCTGAACGTGGTGGCCAGAGAAAGGATGGCAGCTAGAATATCCCAGGCCGCTTTCTTCTCACTCCCCTCCGGCCTCCCACTGCAAGACCCAAGAGGAACCAGTGAAGTGGCCATGGGCCTTTCCAGGTACTCTTCCCCGGAGCCCTTCCTGGGCTCTCGATTGCAGGCCACCGATGGCACAAGCCACCCTACATTACAGTGCTCGGATCACCATGGCCATCAGAGCACCCCGGAGAAGAGGATCCGGTTTCAAGGGATCTACCGCTACATCATGGCCCGCTTCGCCTACTACCGGGAAAACAACAGGGCTGGCAGAACAGATCCGCCATAACGGTCCGCTCAATGAGGTGTGTCGTCAAGATGCCCCGCGATGACAAGAAGCCCTGCCAAGGGTAACTACTGGACATGGATCTGACTGCTATGACATGTTTTTGAGAACGGAGCTTCCTGCGACGCCGGAGGCGTTTCACTCGGAAGCGAGGGCCAACACAAGTGTCTACAGAAGGCAAGGAACCCAAGAAGCTCTCCAAAAGTCAGCCTGGGTTGAACGGCCAGACACTGGCATGCAAGGCCATCAAGATAGAAGATGGTCACTCTTTCGCCACCTACACCAGCCATTCTGCTCCAGAGTTCCCTGCCAGGAGATCCAGGTCCTGCAAAGCCCCTGCCTCGGAGATGCTCACTTCTGGCCCACAGCCACAGCGACCCAACACGTTGCCTCCCCTCCACAAATGAAACACACCCTGAGTTCTGGGTGCAAGTCTTGTCTGCTGCTGCTGCTTCTAGGAAAAAAGAACTTTAGAAGATCCACTAAATGCATGAAAAACCATGAAAATATCCTCTACCATCGCAAGCTCTTGTTACCCTCAAATTCTTCATTTTTCTTTGCAGTCCATCTCAAAATAGTGACAGAAAATGTCACACTTCCTGGAGCCATTTGGAGTAGAATTGCAAAGGAAAACTGAAGTAGTTTGGCTTCTTGTAGTCAAGGAAGAACTTTTTGTCTTTGAGGGGGTTGCTGAGCTACTGGAGGCAGGATGTCCTCTTGCTACTTGAAACAAAATGAGCTCCCCAGAATGTCCCTGTCCTCATCTGCTCCTGCCTTGTGGTGACCTCTTACCTATCATCATCCCCTTAGGTCGAACCAGTCTTTGCCCGTGATATTGCCCTCCATGCCCAGCAACTGGGGCCGCGGTCACTCCAGGGCTCTCTGTCTTGCAACTTGGACCCTCCCAGGAACCTCACCCAGATCCTGAAGCAGCTGTGCTTACCTTGACTGCCCTGGAAAGGAAGCAGAGAAGCCTGGCTAGTTTGGAGTGGGGAGCAGTATCTACCAATGTTAAATTTCATCCAGGAGAGAACCACTGGCTGCCTTTAGCACTGACCATCTGCTGCACCCGTTGCAATTCAGGCTTCTTTGTCGCCTGGCTTCACTGCCAGGAATGCAAAGCTGGCCTGCTCTGAAATCATCTGTGAGTCAAGGATCCCATGTTTGGTCCAGCTTTCAGCATCAACAAATGACATTTCTGGCCTGAGCTTCTCAGACTGCAGCTGAGGCTTCCATGTGCTTCTTTAGTAAAGGGAACAGGCACATAGGTCACCACATATCCTGGGAAATGCTGCTTTTCCTGCACAAAGCCTAGCCTAGTCTCAGGTCCTCTTGGGATCCCTTCTTCCCTGTCCCAGGTTGGGATGTGGGAGAGGGCCTTCAAGGTTGTGGCACCCCACAGTTGTGGTTGTGCAATGCCTTCCCTTTGGAGGCCACATTGGCAGCAATGTTGCTCTTATTTTGGCTCCCAGTGCAAAATCTGGCTTTTCATCTGAATATGCAGCACACGAGTTCACAGCTACTTTTTTTTTTAATCCTGATGGGTTGTAAGTTTTGTTATGTTTTGTTGGAGTCAAACAAACATGTTTTATTAGAAGTTGTTGTTGTTTTAAGTTGCTTAAATTGTTTCACATTGTACAGAATCCTTTTACTTAGTCCCAACCTGAGTAAACCTAAGGCACAACTGTTGAATAGTGAGTTGGAATCTAGGCAAAACTTCATTCAGTAGGCCTACTCTTTGTTGTTGTTGTTGTTGTTGTTGTAACTGCCCTTGAGTCAAACTCGACCCATGGATGAGACATCTCCAAGACTCGCTGTCTGCAACTGCTCTGCTTAATTCATGTAAACTCATACCTATGATCTCCCTAATAGATAGTTTTTTGTGGGTTTTTCTGGCTCTGAGGCCATGTTCTAGAAGAGTTTATTCCTGACGTTTCGCCTGCTGCATCTGTGGCTGGCATCTTCAAAAGAATCGACATTTAACATTCATTGTTTAAAATGCATCGTTTTAAGTCCATTTCTTGTGCTTGCCACTAGAGAGAGCCAGGAACCCACTTAGCAAGAGACTGTTTTGATCCCTTTGTTTTCCATGTTTCATTTTAAAAGGCTAAATATCCTCAGTGCCTTAATCCCCATCACCAGCGCTCACCTCAAATTAAGCAAAGAAGTAAAGAAACTACTAATAGTGATAAAATAAAATGACTTTTTTTTTTTAAAAAAATGAAGCATTTAAAAAGTTCACAAAATGGTGTGGCAGAGTCATGATTTCCTACTTCTAAATCTTGTTTGAAGAATATACGGTGCAGATCATACAGCAATATTCAGTCCCCTAATGTCCCAGAACTCCCTGAACCTCACATCAAATTAGAAGATTTTTACACTAGGGTCAGTTCTGTAACAATACAATCTATTATGCTGCACAGTTGTGCAATCACACTGTAACAACAAAATAAAAGCATTGCATAATTGTCAATTGCTATTTGATGTTCTCTTGTTGCCTGTTTTATTGAATCATTTCCTGTTTTGCTATGTATTTTATATCTATTATCCTACTAGAGAGGCCCCTTCCCCACCACCACTCCCTTTGTGTTGTGTCTTTCTAGATTGTAAGCCTGAGGGCAGGGAACCGTCCAATTAAAAAGATTGTATGTACAGCGCTGTGTAAATTTACAGCGCTTTATAAATAAAGGTTAATAATAATAATAATAATAATAATAATAACAAAAACGCAGCCAATCGGGTTGCTGCATTGTTAGTATAGTGTGAATGAATGTTATGCGCATGCATTGTTATTGCGCTACTGTGCATGTCCAAGAAATACGGTTTAATCCGAAACAGAACAAAATAAAATTTCTGTATTTAATGACATGATATACAGTATATACAGTTCAAATAAAAGAATGCCCTATACCTCCAAATAAGACAGAAATCCACTCGGAAAACAATCCTAGCATTGAGAATGGAGTTCCTCTGCCCAAATGCAGTCTGGGGAAAGCTCCCCAACAGTGCAAATGCAATAGTGTGAATGAAGCGCAATTGGCAAACCATTCACAGGGTTTCCCTGTTAATATGAAGTTACGGGACACAAGAGAAGTACTGGATGAGCGCAATTGCGCTGTAATGACGGGAGCGTTCCGCTTTTCTCCCATTTTATAACCCTGTGTAGTAATCTCCTTAGCCTAGTCATTCAAGATGAGGCAGCTTGCTTCAGGTAACAGATTCTGGGGTATATTGTAGTGCCTGTGTGTGGAGAAGCTGTCAGAGCAGCTTTCCTAGCAATAAAATGGGTGGGTGACTTTCTGTGCTTTCCCATGCTTATAGTCTTAAGAAGACATGACAATAAAAGAAAAGGGAATGGGGAGGGAATAGGAAAAGCATAAGCACCACTTCTTAAGAGAGCCATCATGGCTTGGGTGTTGGATTGCAATTCTGGAGACCAGGGTTTGATTCCCAGCTCAACCACAAAACCCACTGGGTGAGTCGCATGCTCTCAGCCTCAGGGGAAGGCCATGGCAAACCTATGAGCAAATCTTGCCAAGAAAACCACATGTCTTAGGGTTACCATAAAACAGAAAGCAATTAAAGGCACACAATAATGACAAGAAACAGCCACATCTTAAGATCAGGTTCCTTGGCATGATGAAATGGTTACTGGTTGACAGTTGGGCAAATGGCAAAGTCTGATGGGAGCTAGCAACTCAGGTGAACTGATGGTAGCCCAGCTTTTTTTCTCACTGCAGGTCAGTGAAGTAGCCGCAGCTGGATTTTAAGGGCAGTAAACTGACAGTTAATACAGGCTGTGATGCTACTCCTATGTATCTGTGAATAACAGTTGCTATGTGGTGGCGCTTACTTCTGAGTAAACAGGCATAGGACTGTTTACCAAGGCGTTTATCAGATGAGGTTTCTGCAGCTCAGATCTGGGGCTTCTGCAGATTGGGCCATTCGCATTGACATGATAAGGAGAATGTATTTTCATACCTGGTA
>NC_056525.1:3447373-3479003 GCF_019175285.1 Sceloporus undulatus | reverse complement strand
TTAGAAAAAGGAAAACAGGAGGAAAGAATCTAACAACGCCAGTAAGATGTTGTTTTTGGTGTTTTTGTAAGCCTTCAAGTTGTTTCCGACTTATAGTAACCCTAAAATGAATATATTGTGGGTTTTTTTTTGGCAAGATTAGTTCACAGGGGGTTTGCCATTGCCTTCCTCTCAATCTGAGAGAATGTGACTTGCACAAAGTCACCCAGAGTGATTCCATGGCTGAGCATGAATTCAAACCCTGTTCTCCCATTGTCCTAGCTGATTTATATTTTAGCATGAGCTTTCACGGCTATCAATCCACTTCATCAGATGCACTGACATTAAATCTGAGGAATGTTGCATCTGATGTAGCAGACTTATATCCATGAAAGCCCATGATAAAATATAAATCAGTTGGTCTTCAAAGTTGCTTCTAAATTCTTCTCCTTCTCTTTTCCATGTTTGTTTTAAGAAACAATTTACATCCCACCAGGACCCCATTGTATCCCCTTACATCCAGTGAGCTTCTTTATTTCTTTTTTAATTAGGAAGTCTCCCTAAGTGTGTACTAGGCTAGTTACATTCCCCTCTCAGCCTGAGATCTGTGAGGGCTTTTCTGAAAGCTAGACATGACCAGGATGTCTCTGGGGCGGTGAGGTCCCATAGTAGGGATCTGCAATCTTGTAGCAGCTTTGAAGACACTTTGTGGATAATTTTAGGCAGTGATTTTATATTCATGTTTCTCTCATCTGTCCTTAGAATGTTTTTTTTGTGAACTCATGTATAGGTTCCACGGTGGGAGTTTGCCGGACATCTGGACAAAGTGGAGTTTCTGGCTGCCTCAAAGCGAAAACGCACTATAGTAATAATCCAGTTTGATACAGCTTGAACTGCCCTGGCCCACTGCTAGGTGATACTATAATTTATTTGACACCAGAGCTCTCTCATACAGAAGGCTAAATGTCTTAAAACTACAGTTCCCAGAAATCCCTAGCACTGATCCAGAGCAGTTAAAGTGATCTCAAACTGGATCACTGCTAACCTGTCTTTTCTTCTACCCGATCTCACCCTTTGTCCATTCCTTTTGTTTTTGCAGGATGGAAACCCCTTTGGCCCCTTTTGGGATCAATTTGCAGTGGATTTTGATAAGTCGGAACTCTTTGGAGGCCTTGCCTTTAGTGCCTCATACAAAGACCACTGGATCCAAAGGTAACAAGTGCCAGTTGCCAGGCACCATGGAGAGAACTACATGCTTGGCATGAGAGAAGTGTCTCCATGGCCATTCAAGTTTTTAAAAGAATATTGAAATAGGGGGGATGTATTTGGCCTTTTGATGCAAATGAAGTCTTGTGTGGCTTACTAGAATACAAGATATATATAGAATTAAGAGGAAAAATATCACAGTATAAACATTCAGAGCAAATTACAATAAAATAAAATAAAGTGTGATTTTTTCTATTGAAGGTAGGCGAAGAGGCAGAGAGTTTGAAATTAGCAGTTTCCAGCTGTTTTAAGTGATAAATCATCTTGAATTAGCCATCATAGAATTGCAGAGTTGGAAGAGACCACAAGGGCCATCCAGTCCAACCCCCTGCCATGCAGGAACTCTCAATCAAAGCATACCTGACAGATGGCCATCCAGCCTCCACTTAAAGACCTCCAAGGAAAGAGACTCCACCACACACCGAGGCAGCAATGTATTGCATTGTCAAACAGCCCTTACTGTCAGGAAGTTCTTCCTAATTTTGAGGTGGAATCTCTTTTCCTGCAGCTTGCATCCATTGCTTTGGGTCCTGTTCTCTGGAGCAGCAGAAAACAAGCTTGCTCCCTCCTCAATATGACATCCCTTCAAATATTTAAACAGGGCTATCATATCACCGCTTAACCTTCTCCAGACTAAACATCCCCAGCTCCCTGTGTCGTCCCTCATAGGGCTTCATGGTTTCCAGACCTTTCACCATTTTAGTTGCCCTCCTTTGGACACATGGCTCCAGTTTCTCAATGTCCTTTTTGAATTGTTGTGCCCAGAACTGGACACAATATTCCAGGTGAAGCCTGACCAAAGCAGAATACAGTGGCACTATTACTTCCCTTGATCTAGACACTATACTTTTATTGATGCAGCCTAAAATTGCATTGGCCTTTTTAGCTGCCACATCAAACTGTTGACTCATGTTCAACTTGTGGTCTTCTTGGACTCCCATATCCCTTTCACATGTACTTTCATTCAGCCAGGTGTCCCCCATAATCCTATATCTGTGCATTTTATTTCCTAAGGCAATAACCTTACATTTCTCCGTGTGGAATGCATTTTGTTAGCTTTGGCCCAGACTGTTCAATCTATTCAGGTCAGTTTGAATCTTGATCCTGTCCTCTGGGGTATTAGCTAGGGTGTCGGCTTCCTGAATAACAGAGCTTCTTCTCCTTTCTTAAGAAGCATCAAAGATCACCTGGATTTGATTTCTTGTTCGAAGTACGCTCAAAAGGTAGAAGCAGCCACTTTGAATCTCATCTTCACTGCAAGCTGCTTCCAAACGCGGCATGGACGTATAGGAGCGATGGCTGGGCCTTCAAGTCTCGGGTCGTCCGGCTAGGCATATCCAGTTTCCAAAGCGCAATGTTTCCTGCTAAGAAATCAGAACCCAACAGTTGGGACAAAGATATAGAACCACAGTAGGCATATTTATTATTTGTAACACAGTCGAAGCACGCGATGTCTCACAGGGTTTAGGGTCCTGTCTTAAACATAATCCATGCCCCAAGGAGTGGTCCACTCAATAATTCAGGCTCCCTAAAGCAGTGTTCTCAACCTGTGGGTTTGAACCCCTTTGGAGGGTCAAACAACCCTTTCAAAGGGGTTGCCTAAGACTATCGGAAAACACATATTAGGAACTGAGACAAAACAATTTTAAATGGTTGGGATTCACCACAACATGAGGAACTGTATAAAAGGTTACGACATTAGGGAAGGTGAAGAACCACTTCCCTAAAGGAAAGTGGAGGAAGAAGAATGCAGAATGATGCGGGGAGGACAAACTATGGATGAAATCTTGTTGGAGCATTACACTAGAGTAAAAAATTGGGCAAACAAGTGATGTGGGCTCTCAGAGGTTGATGTGCTTTAAGTCCAACTTGCGGCAGCACAGCCCGCCCGCTCGTCGTACTTTTTAAAAAAAATTATGACCGTGGGAATGAGCAAAAAAAGATGTCCATCCAATAATGCATTCATCAAAGTGTAAAAAATCAGAAAGGAAAATCTAGATTCATTTTGCCACAGTCGAGTGGTCCAGTGTTCCAATATATCCGTCCAAAACTAGTTTGGTGCAAAGGTGGAGGCAAAAGTATATTGTTAATTGACATAATCAATAAAACAGACAATCCTCAATGAATGTGTGTGCCCTTTTTTGGTCAGACCCATTCTTGAAGAATGGAAAGTTTTTTCTGAAACCATGTATCCCAGACCTTGTTTCCATTCCACGAGTTTTCAAGTAACAAATTTCCCTGTCGTCGCAGCTCGCAATTTCAGTTTTAGCTGCAGAGATTTAGGAATATGCCGAGTCGCTGGTGTTTTAGATTACGATTGGCTTTTGGCTGAAGATTGATGACAATGATAAGGACAGACAAAATGTTCACTGGTTGCTTTTATAATTCTGATATCTGCAGCAGCATTTCATTCACAAAGGCAAAAAAAAAAAAAATTGAGCCTAGGAACTTGAGCCACATGCGTGTGTGAGAACTTGAGCCTAGGAGCCGCTCCATCTGGTTTTTAAACAAAACGGTGAAACAGTTTGTTCAATATCTTTGAGAGTTTCATCACGGGTTCAATACAAGGTTGTATGCTGCTTTTAAAGCACTCTACTGTGCAGCTGCCGAATCTTGAGTTAATATGGAGGAGACTAATGCTTGACCAGATTTCCTCTGAATAGAATAATCCATAGGTACATCTAACTGGCAGGTTATTCTGAAGAAATGATTTTAACCATTAGTGGAGTGTATTTGGATTTTGTATATAGTGGGTCCCCTTGGAATGTCCCTGATCTATAAAGATGGATTTCATAACAGTTGGGGTTCGTAGAACTATCACCTGTTGTAGCAGGATGTGGCGCCTCTCTCTTACTTTTAATAAGTGGTGGGGAGAGCTTTAATTAGGCATACAACAGGTAACTATTTTGTAATTGTGTGTATCCCTCACAGCATTTTCACATCTTAGGCTGGACCCTAAGGCTAACCTATCATGGGTTTTTCCTTTCCCTGCCAAGATGAGTTCAGAGAGGGTTGAGAGATGTGACTAGCCCAAGGTCACCAATGGTTTTTTCAGAGCTGAGGCAAGGATTGAATGCGGAGCTCAAAGTTTGGTCCATTGCCTGAACCACTGCACCACAATGGGTCTCAGAGTAACTACACCATCATACTATGCCTAAAAGTGTACAAGATCCAGAGATGTAGCTACTAGAAAGAATCAAAATGGGAAAGGCACTCTCCCCAAAATAAGTCCACCCTGAAAATAAAATTTTACGTCAATTCAAACCCACAATTTCTAGCGTTACGCAAACTTAAACTTCAGTAACATTAGAATAACTGTTAGGCACCCCAAGAAACAGGTAAAGTGACTCAGGAAAGTGGAACACAGCACATAAAAAGAGTTTTTCAGTGTAAACTATTTCAATATATCACTCGCTGTAACCATAAAGAAATTTGGGGACGATCGTTAGAATGATTCCGGTGTCATCATACTGGAGCCGTATGAGAATGAGGGTTGAGGAATGAGAAGGTTATGCCAAACGCGTCAATAAAAAGGTGATTTTGATAAGAGACTAGGAGGAGATTTGGGAGGACCGTCTGGAAAGAGTGTTGTGGATATGAGACTCGAGAAGGAAAAAAAGGAGAACAGCGGTCACGATGTATTCATTACAATATCTGAAGCCCCTTTGTGGAGGAAATCTCTCTAAAGTACAATAAATAACATAATAAATATAACTAACTGAACAAGCGAAACAAACAGTCAAAACAATACAATCCGCCATAAAAAGACTCCTAAAAAAACGTCGATAATGGTGGAGATTTCCTTGCCCATGCTGGAATCATGATTTTTAGATTGATCCTCAAAAAGTTTTTACCTCAAATAACCTAACATTCTGAGTTGTTAGCTGCACCCTGGTATCGGGTCTCTGGTCGGACCATACATGGACCTCTGAGCGTGTTCCTGGCTGCAGGGGTCTCTTGCTAGCCTCCCACTGCTGACCACTGGGCCCTTTTCATGCATCTGCTTGATTCCTGATGGAGAGAAAAGGGTGATCACTCTTTTCTGTGCAAGCAGACCACTTCAATACCCACCCAGTTTTTTTGCTAGTTTTAAAGTCCATCCCTACACTATGCAACAGTGTACTATTCCTCCTGTTGGTCCCACTTTCCTTCCACATAAAACTAAGGAGCTGAGAGATAAATTGCTTCATGTTATTGGACGCAATGCTTGTATGACCACCGGTGTGTTTCTCCAACCTGCCATTACATGCTTCAAACAAAAGAGAAGAGTAGGTAAATAGCAGGAAGGCCACCAGGATAGAAAATCCCCAACGATTAATTTTAATTTATTGGTCGCGCTTTATATTGCACATTTTCTTCCAAAAGAGCTCCAGGTGCGTATACAGAGTCTTTGCCACCTACACTCCCAGTGTGGGTGGGGGTTTGAAGTTATTTATTTTATATTTTATTGTTGATTTATAGCCCAACTTTCACAAAACTGGAGCTGTTGAACTATGGAAACACGGTTCAAATCCCTGCTCAGCCATGGAAACTTACTAGGTGACCCTTAAGTCAATCACCTCTCTCAGTGTAAGAGGAGGCCACGCAACCACTTCTGAAGAAATCCTGTCCCTAGGATAGGACCAATCAGCTTTAGAAGGTATTTATTTCTCACACAACTGAAACCAAGGTTCAGTCATTTATTGTATTCGCTCATTCAAACTGAGCAGCAGAACAGAGGAGCATACAGCATAAAAAGGGAGGGATGAACCCACAGTCCTGAAGTGGTCCCCAGGTCACTAGCTGAGAATATGGGACTACGTTTGGATTTATTAACTCTTACTGATCCACAGTCTTTAGGAATGGGTTGGACAGACTGAAAATCTAATACCTAAATTCTGACATCCCTCTTTCCCCAAGTCCTAAAATCAAGGTCAAAAGGACAACCACTCAAGCGGGTGAGAGGTGCAGTTTCCCCTGGTCTCTCCCTCATCAAGAAAGATTCTAAAATCTTGTTTCTTTTTTTTCTCTTCCAAAGGAATAAAATTTTCAATAATCAGGTGTCTGTGGAGATCAATAAAGGTAATTAAAGGTGACGCTATGTGAACAAGCCCCTGTGCTATCTGTTAGGAACAGTCATCCTGTTACATTGCTCTCACTCCACAGTCAGTGAGCTTTGAAGCCCATTCGCAAGCCCTGGGCTTCCACGGGGAACCACTTTAGCTTCAATCCCGTGTGAGTTCATTCTGGGTCGCTCCAATTCTTGCCGTTCTTTGATGTGTTCTTCTTGAAGGTCCTGATTTCAGCCTTCACAGCCTCACTTGAAAACAGCTGAAAGAGAAAAGCAGAATTACAGGGTGTGGCAGTCCTTGCAAGTTTGGCTAATGATGGTCTGAAGGTCAAGCATCTTTTGGCCAAGCAGTAACTGAGGAAGGCTCCACTATCTTCTTTCCGGGAGGGAAAGAGAGAGAGAGTGTGTGTGAGAGTGTGAGAGAGAGGCAGGGACAGACAGCTTGAGTGAATGACAAGCAAGAAGGGCTTAGAATACTTCTTTTTAAAGAACAGCCAATGAAGCCCCTGCCTTCCTTGCTGATTCTCAAACAGGAAATAGAGATTCACTAATGTCCCAGCCCTCAAAACAACCCCAAATCTTACAGTTTAAAGTATCCTTCAGCTGAAGAAACAATTGGATTCATTCAGTGAGGGTAACTAATGCTGTTTTCTCCTCACACAAAAACCCCAAAAAAGGAGGTGGAACACCTAAAAAAGTTCTAAGAAGTGATTAAGAGAATGCAACCATCACTTCAGGTTTAACCAATGGCAGTATCCAATAATTAGAGCCATAAAATATTACTGACAAAACTCCTTGTATAACTTAGATGATATGTTTCAACACTCATGTCAACTGCAGATGTGAAAAACTCTTTCAAGAATTTGCAATGGCAAGTGTTGTATCGTCACATTATATGATACAAAAAAAATTTTTTTGGGGGGGTTGTTGAAATGATATTTACTAAACAGAAAGGCCAAATAAACTGCTTCCAGGTCAGTTTGGAGGTGTGCGGTTTAAATGATGTGGGTGTCCTAAGAGGCCGGAAGCCGTGCCAAAGCCATGGTCCAATCCTAAGGACTGGAGTGCGGCTTTGGAGTGGTTTTCTGGCCTCTTAGGTCAATGCATCATTTAAATAGCATACCTCCAAAGTGACCTGGAGCACTTTATTTTGGCCTGTCTGTTTGGGCCCTAAGTTTGTGATCTAATTTGGTAACTATACAAAGAGTTTGTCAAGTAATTTTTATTACCCTCTTATTTGGGATACTGCAGTTGAGGTGGGTGCTAACATTTTTCTGGTTATCCCAGATGGCCGCCATAATCGGGGCACCTTGGTCCGCTGGAGCTCTTAGGGCATTAAAAATAGTTGGCCCAGCCCTCTGGGTCCAGAGCACACTCAGCCTGCTGTCAGCCCCGCAGGACAGAAAAATGAGTGCCACTATGGCAAAGTTCTCCTGACCCGGCTACTTCAAAGAAACTGGTGTGTGTGTGTGTGTTATCTTGCCAACTGTATTCATTTCAAAGGGAACTTCCTACGTACAGCCTCCCCACATATTTCTGGTCTGTCCGAGCCGTTATAACATAGACACTGTAGACGATTTTGGGCTTAACCTTACAATAATGTTGTCCATCTTTAGGGAGGCCTACTCACTCGTTTTTCAGTTTTTTAGTTTTAGTGTCCACTTCGTGCTGCCGAGGAGCTTATAATGTCCTCCTCAGCTCAGGGTTCTCTTGTCTCTCTTTCCATCTGCTGTTGAATTCTCGTTCCCGTCGTTTCTGCAGGAACTTACAAAAAAATGCTGCCTCATCTAGCTCCTAAATCACGTTTTGCCGTGCGAATTCAGCCGTGTTGAGCTGTGTTTTCCAACATTCAGAAGGCAGGGAGAATACTCATCATCACAAAAGGTATTTCGCATTTTCCAAACACATATGTACACAACACTTACTCTTTTTAATGAAATATTATGAGACCAAATCCACATGAAGGATTTTCTAGGATAAAGAGTTATTCCCCGATAATATTCCTTAGACATTTAAATAGATAAAACAGGATTACTGGAAAGCAAACGTTAACTTGACAGCAGCCTTACCTTACTAACCCTTACCTAAATATCAAAGGAGCTCTTTCTACAAAGCATTTGTGACCAGAGAGATGTTCAAAGGATAAAAAACTCAGAAATGAAAAAGTTGAGATATACCATTCCATGGAACAGTTTCCCCATAATAATTAGTAATAATTTATATTCGCTTAATCTCAGGGATCCAAGCAGATTACTATATTTACTCATTGTATTTTATTTATTTTTTTATTGCTCACAAGTATGAAAATAGAATCAAGATCCCACACATTAGTCAAGTTAATGGAAAGAAAAACTACTATTAGTTACTGGGAACACCCCGGGAATCATCATTCAAATTAAAGGAAACCACAAAAAGCAGTACAAGTAAATAAAACCTCAATTTCAAAGGATGTATAGACTTTGAATACCCAAAGACAGAGAAAAAGATGGGTGAAGCGCTAATCTCCGGCCCTGCCTGTGGGCTTCTTCTTGGAAAAGCACGGAATGGCCACTGTCAACTGGGGTGAGCTAGGCCAGTGCATCTTAAGCTATCTGTTGGTAGGGCCAGCCATTCCCCACCCCATGTGTGCCAGGGACCAGCACATTGTTGTGCCTACTGGTTACATTAGTTCTTCTTTTTCGGAAAGCTCAACAGAACTGGCTCAGGGATTGGCACCAGTCAAGGAACAGCACTAGCACTAGAATGGACAACCTTTGATCTGACCTCTCGCTAGAACAGAACGATGTGGTCGACCTCAAGGCCCTTCCTGCACCACAGTGCTCATTTTTTTCAAAATAGTTTTTTTGATCCATAAGGGAACACCAAAAGATGTGAATAGTTCCTAGAACTTCTCTAACACATTCAGAGCAATGCCTTCACAGGAACTCATTCTTCTGTCTCCATCTCACCTGCTCAGCAATCTCTTGCCGTTTTGTTCCAAGATCTTCTGCTGCTCATTGTGTGATCAACATATTTTTCCCTCCTACAAGCAGTTTGTCTTTCCATTGCCTTGAAAAACACAAGGGGGGTGGATGAGGGATCTTTGTAACCCAAATAGCCTCATGCAGCACCCTCCCTCTGCCTATTCCTCCAAAATGTTTTTGTGTTTGTCTATTTTGTACAATTGCCACTGGCCACCAGTTCATCTGGACCAGAACTTCTATTCTGACTCAAGCTCTTCCAGTCAGTGCTGCCAGAGGCCTTTTCTTAAACTGGACCTACTAGGCATGAACCTAGAACAATAATAGGCAAAGCTTCATACGATCTACGTGGCCCTTCTAAAACAAATAGCTATGGCCCTGCCAGAGTCGTATTTCATAATTCTATATTGGTTGTAAAATTAATAACCACTCTTCGTTCCCATTTCTAAAAGTAACTTTAAATAGGTACTTTAGTTGCCTTAAAAAATCTTATTGCTATAAGCAGATGGCTCCATGGTGCAAATCCCACTCGCCTCCGGTCCACTTCACGGGTGCCTCGACATTCACAAGCAAGTAAGACAGAGCACAAACCTGCACAAAATCATGCGATTTTTTCTCCTCCACCATTTAGTGACCCTACACTCCTGTACCATAACAAACTAAAAAGTAAGTTATGGCAGCAAAAGGAGTGCAGGAATCACGCATTAATGTTATGACTAGAAATGTAATGTTGTTATACTTCATTATTGGAAAAAAACTATGTACAATACCTGTAACTGTATTTAAACTAGTTTTTCAAAACTCTGCATCTAAGGGCTTGGATAAGGTTAACACTTGCTATATTCCTTTCTAAAATCCAGGCATTTCCGTTACTTATCCCATAAAACCGAGAGTCAGAATACACCCACCCCCCTGTTCACCCTAAATATGTCTGCTGAAATGCTCAAATGGTAACCTATTTTATACTGTATTCATGAAGCGAGATGGACAGTTTTGGCCCTATACTTGATAGGGAAAAATAATGTTGCTGTACATGGAATGCTAGCACAACACATTTGCATTAAGTGTGTGTATGGGAGGGAGCTATTGTATCAATAGTGTATTTTAGATTTATATTAATTGAAGTTATGTTTCATTCTGTAATTATTTGTAAGGACCATGTACCTGGATGAACTATATAAATAACTAATAAAAGCTTCCTATGAGAAAATGCCAAAATTTGGGGAACCCCCACCTCAGCCTCTAACATGCCCGATGTTTTTTAATCCTTTAGTGTTTCCCTAGAAAGTGTGCTCCTGCCCAATTGTCTTTGAAGTGACAGAAGCTCAAAAAAAGCCTCTTACCTTGATTGGCCCCCAATTTTTTCATTCTGCGCGTGCTTCTTTCCGCGTTCCAGATCTTCATCTTCTTCTCCTTCCTGGAGCAACCTCATCTTCTCCTCGGCAACCAAGCTGTGATCCTCTAGGATCGCCCTTTTCTCTACCCCAGCCTTTCCTTGTTGCCTTTCCAATAATCATCTTGTTGCCCCTTTCTTCTCCCATCTTCCCCATCCTCATCCCCTCCCTTCCTCATCCCTTGCACCAACCCTCCCCCTCCTCTGATCTTTCTTCTTCCTCTTGCCAACAGACCGTCTCGCCGCGAAGCCTTGAGCCGTGCATTTTCCTCTTGAAAATCCCCGCAAGCACGGGCATCCTTGGGATCTCGTTCACTCTTGGTTGTTCTTGATGTTTTTGGCACGGTTGGCATATCGCAAAGTGGTAGGGTCTCATCCACATTATATAGGCGGGGCCAATGTTAGCCACCATCACAGTCTGGGCATTGCACCTAATGAGTCCTGAGGAGCCTAGTCAGTTTTGAGTCCCGATAGGGAATGTGATGCTTGCCGTCCAGAGGGCAGATAGGACATTGCCCCAGAGCCGAGAGGAGAGGGTTAATTGGTTGCTTCTTCAATCTCCTCCTTGGGCCCCAGTTTTAGACTGACGCTCACTGCCTGCAAGGTCCACCAGGTTACGTTTCCCTACACGTATGTGGTTCTCCCCATCAAGCCCAACTTCGCTGCATCAATAGTGATGACAAAAATGGCGTGGAGCGGGAGCTGTGGCTCGTTCATATTGTGTGCCCCACTGAGCGGTTCTGGTTCCCCACGTTCATAACGTGCTCTATTTCCTTTCACGCTCTTGGTGACAAAAGAGGACAAATCTTTTACATACACCCTGTGGTCCGGCTCATCCTTCAGCTCGAGTCTCTTGGACTGATCTTTTGAAACAAGTCCCTGATTTCTTCTTGGTAGATCTCCAAATAGGAAGCCCTTACCAGATACTGCTTTCTGAGACCTGGAGATGTGTGTGAAGATGTGATTCAAAGGAATTGGGAATGACCCCACGCTTCTCAGATCACCACGCAGTCCTTCCATCGTGTATGTTTTCCCCGGCCCAGTTTGCCCATAGGCAAAAATGGTTCCATTGAACCCTGCAGCACTGAGTCCCACCAGAGGCCGAAGGTCTCATCATAGATTTCAAACGTTTTGAATTCCAGTCATAACAGCATCAAAGGTGAATGTCTTTGGCAGCTCATGAGAAGTTCCCTTGGGATTCTTCACTGATAAACTTGCCCGAATTTGACATCAACCCCCACCACTTGTTCATAGGAAGCCACTTTCTCTTTGCTGTTCATTGGTCGGCATCGTACCCACTCTGACTGACTCTGAGCACTTAACTTCGACATGACAACTGGCAGGGGCTAGGGGAAACCAACTAACAGTGGAAAGTAAGGAGGCCAGGTTTTTTCCAAACCTAGAACAATAAAAAACAATACTTGAATACCATGATAGACAGCAAAGGCAAGTTAGAATCTCAAAATTAAAGTGTAATAATAATAAGTAACCATGTCTCCCTGAACTGCTGTCAGATGCAACTGCAAAAAAATAGGCAACATATAAGATAGATCTTTTATCTAAGTGGAAGAAAGTGTTTTTTCTTGTTTCTCTCTCTGATCATTATTTTGTAACATTCTTTTTAGCTTTTGTATAATACATTTTCCTGGACCTCTCCCAAATATTTCATTAAAATATTAGAATGCTATTTCGAAGATTAGATCAACCACAACCGTTGCTTGTTTCAGAAGATATACATGTGCAACATTTTGCTGAAACCTGCTAATAACCTGTTCATACTTCTTGAACCATCAAGAAGCTCAACCACTGGGGACTAACATATCAGTACAAAGGAACATATGCAAATAGGCATGTCTACATGTATATGCTTAAAAATAGGGTATCACACAGCACACACTTTACCTGTAAGAAAAAGAGATCCACCTAATATTCAGAGGAGCTCCTTGACAGCAAGAGCGTTTGACAGTGGAACAGACTACCTCAGAGGGCAGTGCAGTCTCCATCTCTGGAGTCCTTAAACAAAGGTTGAATGGTAATCTTTGTGGAGTGTTTTAGTTGTGTTTTCCTGCATGGCAGAGGTTGCAGCATAAATGAAGCCCCTTCCAACTCTATGCTCCTGTGATCCTAGATACACTACTGTTTTTTTTAGAGGGTGATGAGCATTTGGTAATGGCTTAGTAATGGAGGTGAGCATCACCACCTATGGTCAGACACGATTTGACAACCTTGTCAACTGAGAATACCCTTTTAAGCAGTTGGTCACACAGTCACCATCAAGCAAGCAAGTCAAAATAGCAGTTCTGCTGGAATAAGCAGAGTAACCAAGAACAGCAAAGCCCAGTCCATGTCACTTGTAGGTATTGTTATTTATGTTTCCCACTACTCAGTTGGGCCTTCTTTTCATGGTGGTCCTTGAATGTTGTGGACTAAAACTCCCATCAGCCTAGCCATCAGGCAAAAGGTGAGGAACTCTGGGACTCTGCAGTTTCAACATCATCTGACATAGAATTGGAAAAGACCTCAAGGGTCAACCAGTCAATCCTATTCTGTCATACGGGACACACAATCAAAGCACCCATGACAGATGCATCCAGCCTCTGTTTAAAACCTCCAAGATGGAGACCTCAATCATCCTCCGGGGAGTATGTGTTCACCTGTCAAACAGGCTCTTAAATGTCAGGAGTTCTACCAATCGGAGATGGAATGCTCTTTTTCCCTATAGTTTGCAACCATTGTTCCTGGTCATTTCTCTGGAGCAGCAATAAAAAGCTGTGCTCCATCCTCAACATGACACCTTTTCAAATATTAAACAGGGTTATCATCATCATATCATATCACCATATCATGGCAGGGGCTGGGAGGGATAGCCCTTGGGGCTCGCTTCTAACTCTATGATTCTGTCACCTCTTACCTTCCCTCTCTCAAGATTAACATATGCAGCTCCTAAGTCCACTGCTTCATAGGTAAAAGCGTCTAGTGGCACTTCCAGTACTCACCATGTGAGCTTTGGCTGAGTCCAGGGCTGGCTGGGCAGTTGCATTCAACACAATCATATGCAGGGCCGCCGTGATGTTCCCCATCCCTGGTTATATACTGGAGGAAAAAAATGTGGAGAAGAAGGTATGTGTTAGTTATCTAGCAATCAATGCAGGCCAGCGTTTTGTAACCGTGGAAGGAAAAGTCTCTGCTGCATTCAGAATTTCTTTCTTTGCCCTTCTTTCTTTTCTTCGTATGATGCCCCAGGTCCCCATCCTCACCTCCTGCAACGTGCACTGCCCCCACCAATGTTTCAAAACAGCCCTGGCCCCAAATGCCCCTTTTTGCGCGGCTCTGTATCCTGACGTGCAACCAACCAGCCCAGCTCTTATAACCTCACGGCCCAGCTCAGGCATAAGACTAGGGTTGACAGGTGGGTGTAACCTGCTGAGTTTTGTCAAAAGAACCACCA
The DNA here is from genome assembly GCF_019175285.1 of Sceloporus undulatus. Taxonomy (NCBI): domain Eukaryota; kingdom Metazoa; phylum Chordata; class Lepidosauria; order Squamata; family Phrynosomatidae; genus Sceloporus; species Sceloporus undulatus. The sequence continues at coordinate 3,464,907 of NC_056525.1, read as the reverse complement.
CCGCATGGTATGTCAGAACAAGTCCCGAGCCCCTTTGGCAAAGGTTGATGCCAAAAGAAAGAGTGCACAGAGGATTTAGTAGGTTTGAACCATGGAGCCTCTCTAAACGATTAGACTCCTGGAAGCTGCCCTAATAATGGGGGGGCCTTGTTCCTTGTCTTCAACCTCTTAAAAACAGGTTTAAAGTCATCGTTCATTAGTCCCTTAATTCGACGAGCAGCAATAGAATAACCTAAAAGGGAACTTATGGTTGGCCAGGAAACCTGCAAAACGTCTGGCCTAGGAAGGCCAATGCTGGCAAGAAGAACAGAGTCTCCTTGCAGTTGACCGGGCCCTCCGCTTCCACTTCCCCTCCATGCCACAAATGATAGGTGGCTGGTAGGCTATATTGTCAGGCTTAGAAGGGACTTGTGCAGAACAGGTGGCCACGGGTCTGAGAGCGTCCCGGTTGCCTAAGAAAACCGCCCCAAGAAAGTAGTGGAGGAAGGGGCAGAAAGTGCGGGTAGGGCAGAGACGGGGGGGGGGCCCCGCATATGGGCCGGCTGAGAGGGTGGGAGGGGGCAACAGGCCCAGGGGACAGGGACAGGGGAGAGGACGGGGGGCAGAGGGTAGGAGTAAGCGAGCGTTGGGTGACGGCGAGGAGGACGGGGCACGGGGCGGGGGAGGTCGGTGGTGGGGAGGGAGGGGTCGGCGCGTGGATGGGGTGGGGCGGCTGCCGGGAGCACAACGGCGACAGTCGAACAGGGCCAGGGACGAATACAGGGTGGGCGGGGCGGCCTCGTAGGGGGTTTGGTGGCAGGCAGACTTGGGGGTGGCGGCGGGGAGGGGGGGGGGGGGCGGGGGGGGGGGGGGGGGGTGGGGGGGGGTGAGGGGGGGGGGGGGGAGGGGGAGAGTGGGGTGGGGTGTGGGGGGGGGGGGGGGTGGGTGGGGGGGGGGGGGGGGGGGGGGGGAGGGGGGTGGTGGGGGGGGGTGGTGGGGGTGGGTGGTGGTCACGGTGGCGTGCGGGGGGGGTGGTTGGGGGGGGGGAGGGGCAATGGTGGGAGTGGGGGGTGTAGCAGATAAAGGGGGTGGCGGGGGGGGGTGGGGTGTGAGGGGGGGGTGGGTGCGTGGTGCGCTGGGGGGCTTATGGGGGGGCTGTGTGGATAGTGGCGTGTGCGGAGGGTGGTTGGGGTGCGGCTGGGTTGGAGAAGACTTTCGAGTCGGGTGGTGGGGCTTCTGGGGGTGGGGGGTGTGGTGTTGGTTTGCGTGGGGGAGGTGGGGGGGGGGATGGGGGGGGCGCGGCCTGCGGGTGCAGTGTGGGTAAGGGGGGTTTGGGGGGTGGGTCTGGAGCAGTAGTGGCGTGGGTGGTTGGGTGCGGGGTGCGGGGGGGGGGTGGGGGTGTGCGTCTAGGGGTTGGGGGGGGGGGGGGTGTGTTGGTGTGGGTGGGGGGTAGGGGCGTGGAGGAGAAGATGTGTTGGACACGAAGGGAGGAGTGCGTAGGTGGAGGTGGCGTCGACGGATTGAGTAGCGGAGGGGGGGGGGGGGTGGTTTGAGTTGGTGGGCGTGGGAGGTGGCGGGATTATGGTGGGGGCTGCGGTTTTTTTGGTTAAACTTTCGGGTAAGACACTTTGTGTGTGGTTGTTGTGGGGGGAAGCAAGGAAACAGGCAAAAAGAAAAGCGGACAGGAGGAAAGGGAAAAGGCGGCGGGGGAAAAAAACGCCGAGAAAAGACCGGAGACAGCACCAGGGCAGGGGCAACGGGGCGCAGAAACGGCGGGAGAACGCGGGGCGGAAGCGGGCCAAGCGGCGGCAGGGACGGCAGGGAACAGGCACCAAAAAGGAAAAAGACAGGAGCCAACAGAAGAACGGCACGGACCACACGACGAACGAGGCCACAGGGGAACGGAGGGGGGAGCAAGGGCGCACCAAGGGGCAGGGGCCCGCAGGGCAAGGCGGCCCGGGACAACAGGGGGGGAAGCGGGGGGGCAGGAGCCCGAACGCGGCCAAAAAGGGACGGAGGACAAAGCAGGGGGGAGACCGGAGGAGGAGGGGGAGCCCGGCACAGCAGCGCGCGGCCAAGGACGAAGAGGAAGGGGGAAAGGCCGCCGCAGAGGGAGACCGGAGGCCCAAGGCGCACGACAGAAGGAGAACACGAAGGAGCCCACGGGAACGGGCCAGGGGGGCCAGCCAGCCGAAGGGGAAGCAGGGAACGAGCAGGGGAGAGAGGGGGAGTAAAAATGCGCAAGGGGACGACGAATCCCACCGCAAAAGGAACAGGGGCCAGGCGGTAGAAGAGAAGAGAAGGGGGGGTAAGGAGGGGGGGGCCGGGAAAAAAAAAAAAAAAAAAAAAAAAAAAACAAAGAGGCAAAGCAAGGGAGAAAAGTGGGGGTCGGGGCGCCGGGGAGAGCGCCAAAAGGGGGCAGGCCCCGGGCCAAAGCATCATGCGGGACCACCGCGGGGGAGGCAGGGACAGGGGGGTAAGGGGGAAGGGCGCCGAGCGGTGGATTAATGCCACAGATAAGAACATCGGGTTGGAATGGTACCCTGAGTGCCTATGGCTGCTGAACAATGGAGAGCCAGGACATTCCCGGGTTCATACAACGAGGCGTGGACCAACAACAACAATTAAGCACTTGATCCACTTAGCTACAGAACAGAACAATATTATAGCTAAGGAAGTGGAGTAAGAGTCTGAAGTTCCTCATCAAACTAGAAAAGCCAGGGTTCTATAGGATAGAGCCATTATAGTAAACAGTCAGACGGCTATAATGGGCAGTGTAGATGCAGCCAAAGCGTGAGGACCATTCATTAGGGAGGAGGGAGCAAGGTGTCATCAGGTAGGGCATCCAATTCTACTTCTCTGCGAATCTGAATCAGAAGAAGCCAAAAACACTCTGACTCAGCACCTAAATGCAATTACGAGCTGGATGAAAGATGCAGCACAAAAATGAATCCTGCTGAACGAGATTGTGTGACTGGACTTCCCGGTTCAGGATTTGGGTTGTTTAGTGTATCTATGGCGTTATAGTCACATAAGGATAACAGCGGCCATATTTTGGGAATAGTCCAGATCCATTTTCGATCATGAATGCCAGTGATCTCAGTGGCATGGAACATCCATTACCCAGTTTTAGCTGGTGCAACCAACTAAGTCTCTAGCATTCACTACACAGGGCTTGCCTGCACAACATTTCATGCACTGGGTAGAGTAAACTGCATGGCTACCTGTACTGTATAATGTGAGAGGCCCTTGGTTTGAAAAGCTACTGCGAAAGCAGGATGCAGCACAGGATACTACGGTGTACTGACACTAATGGATTATGTACACTGACTGAAAGAATTACAACCCGGTTGCGCTTATACCATATATCCCTGTGTCCAACTTGTGTTGTTTGTTGTTATCATACCCTTTCCTCAAAACGGGGGACTCAGGGCTTACAACGATAAAAACATGCAATTAAAAAACATAGAAAGTGTGTGCATTAAAATAGAATTAAATTATTACAATATTAAACAGGACTGCAATAGAAAAGAAAATCGTAAAGAGTCAAAAAGTGTTTTAAAAGAAAGACAACACCCAGCCCCGTCTTTAAAAGCCTTCTGTTAAATCCTTCTATTAATAGAGGAAGCACACACAAGCTAGAAGAGGGTGCAGCAGCTCTTTTTGCCTGAGCCTAGTGGGAAGGACAGGGTTCCTCCCGTTACCTCCATTCTCTGACGTTGACTTAATTAATTGCAACAACCTTTGCTGTTTGTAGCACTTGATCTCATGTATAAGTCAAGGGAAGTTTTTAGGGCCAAACATGGATTTTGATGTGACCTGTAGATAAGACGAGGTTAGAATTAGGGGAAGAAGGTTGTGAAACATTCAGGTTGAGAAGGAAGGAAATGGAGGGAAATGGAATGCTCCTGGTCAAGGAAATCCAGAGAAAAACGGGGAGAAAAGGTTTTAACATTTGATTTAGAAGTGATGAAAAGCACCTCTTTCACACACAACTCCTGCCTGGGCAAGGAAACACTGCCAAGACAGGTAGAGCGGGCATCAGGATCAGGGCATGACCTCTTCAGACTTACCGCATATACCTCTATAAGTCAAAAACCTTGTCCAAAATTGACCCTCAAATGCCAGGTCAACGTATTTTAGGTCCTATGATGATGTGATAGCATCTTTTGGATTTCCCATGTGGTGCGGAGAGGAGTTTATTCTCTCTTGCGCCAAGCTGAGAGACCTGGTGACTGGTTGATATTGCTGTTTGTTTAAGAGTTCATCTCCCGCCACAGATCATCTGGGTGAAACGATGAGCAAAAAGCTCAATGAGAGTCTCTCTTGCCATACACACACTAAAGGAGCCCCATAATACAATGGAAACGTAAAATAGTGTCGCTTACATAAAAGCGCAAACAGGTTTGCTTGTGAAATGCATATATATTTTTGAATATTTTCAAGCCATGGATGGTTGAATTGGTGGACACAGAATTCATGGATATGGATAGAGAATGACTGCATGTCTTCCTAGAAGTTCCAGGAGACACTTTATTGGAGCAGGAAGAAAGTAAAATTCCCTCAACCTATCCATGGTCATGGCAATCCATAATTTTGGCCCAAAACTGACCTCGACGTATACTGAGGTCGACTTATAGTTGAGTACATATAAGGGTACGCATTATTACTGTAGTGACCCATAATAATTCGACCCAGATTTTAGGGTCAATTTTTGGCATACATTTTTCAACTTATAGTCGAGGATAATACAGCCACATTGAGGTTTTGCTGGTACAAAGCCAACCACCTCAGGACCAAGGACACTTAACCAGCCACCTTCCACTGTATGAGTCCAGTTATTCCCAAAGATATTCACTAGAGCAATTAGGTGGGTGCCCCACAGCCAGAGAACACCTGTCAGTCAAGATTACAAAGACGGTCCTATCAGCAGGTGACCTCTAACCCTTTGGCACACTCTCCATGAGTAATTGACAGGTAGAAGTGATGTCTAGTTTAAAAAACCTCTTTGGAACGCAGTTATTCATCTCCCTGCGACAAAAAAATATTCCTCACTAATGTACTATTCATAGAATCAAGAGAATTCCAGCGATTCCAATACAGGAGCTCCAGAAGCAGGGATGAGAAAGATTTCTATATAAAGTGTTGGATACTTGCTAACCATCCAAAACAGATGCTATTGAGTGAGATGGGTCAGTGGTGTCCACGGGGCAGAAAAGCAATTCTTGCCCTAAGTGAAGGGAGGTTTTATAAATCGTTCTCATAACTGTAAGGACAGAAATCAGGGTAGTGGTCCATCCCGGTGCGGCTCGGGAATTCATGGAGACCCATGGCGGCCATGGGCCTGTCCCAGCTAACAGGGTCCCACGCATTGTGCGGTAATACTCTCGATTTGGTCTTCTGTTCGGATGCGGAAAATCGCGGGGCCGAATAGCTTAATTTCCCCCTGTCAGGGGACGGATCATTTCCGGTGGGAGGCAAAATCAGGCTTCTACCCGATCCCTCCCGGGGGTGTGGACCAGTTAGGATGGTCCACCCTCGAAGGCTGATGGAACTGAAGGTTTCCAAGAAGCCTTAGAGGGCTCACGTTTGAAATGACGACGACTCTGTTGATGCCCTTAAACGGTAGCTGGACATACCGGCCTCTCTCTGGGGCTATACAAGAATCGTCCCACGCGTCCTCTCAGCGCTTCCAATCGTAAGCCCGGGTATACGGAAGATCCCGGGCGGGAAGCGGGTTCTGCGACGGCTAGAGAGTACCGTTGGCGGAACACCTTTGCTTACACGACAAGACTCTCCTAGACGATTGTAAAGGACTATGGAGAGGCAATCCGAGCACAAAGATACGTTCTATGGTGCTCGTATTGCGTCCGCTGAGTCCGCGTCCGGCAGATTGTTTTCAGTGTGGTCAGGGAGCTAACTCAGCTCCTCCTGCCCTGAACCAGATTCCTTGAACCTTCTAAGGCTGCTGTGACCTGTTGTGAAAACGACTTTTTTTGTGGATAAAACTTCTCGATAAGCGAAGGTCTGAACGCCGACGTTATGGCAGAGCCCAAGGTAGAAGTGTCCAGAGCGCCCGTGGACACGTTACACTGGAATGAGTTTGGAGTTGGTGAGTACCGAGGATGTGGACAAGATCCCTCGGAAGTGTTCGGAAAACAACCTGCTCTCTTGATCCCTGCCCTCGTGGGTTACGGCCCAGGGGGGACCGGCGGTAACGACATTGTACGCCGGATAATTACACCTCTCTCAGGATGGGCGATTTCCATCGGATCTTAAATTGGCCATGTAAGACCGATCCTAAAAAAGCCCTCCTTGACCCCCGGGTACATATAATTATCGGCCTGTTCGCTGCTACCATTTTTGGGGAAGGTGATCGAGAGGCAGTTGCGATCCAGCTTCGACGGATCTGTTGGATGAAACGGATTATCTGGGATCATTTCAAACTGGCTTCCGGGCGGGTCACGGGGTTGAGACGGCCATGGCGCCCTGCCGATGATCTCCGTCTGAGCGCTGACCGGGGAAGCGTGGTCCCTGTTGGTGCTCTTGGACATATCAGCGGCTTTCGATACCATAGACCACATGGATCCTTCTGGGGCGGCCTGCTGAGGTGGGAATCGGGGGCACTGCGCCCAGTGGTTCCGTTCCTACCTCTCTGGGAGGTCCCAGAGGGTGCAGCTGGGCGACTGTGCTCCAGCGAGCGGGCCCTTAAAACTGGGGTCCCTCAGGAGCCATTTGTCTCCCATGCATTTGAACTTTAATGAAACCTGGGAGAGATCATCCGGAGACATGGGCGCGGGGTTATCAGACGCGGATGACACCCAATCACCAAATCATTTTCTCTTATGTCTCCGGCTGATGCAGTGACCGGGGATGCGTCTCTCCTCTCGTGGCCTGTTTGGAGTCAGTAATGGACTGGATGAGGGAAAACCGACTCAAACTTAATCCAGAGAAAAGGAGGTACTATGATAGGGTTCCCCCCGTTACAGGATGGCGGTGGTTCCACCTGTTCCTGGAACGGGGTCACGCTCCCCGTGAAGGACTCCGTGCGAAGTCTGGAGGCGTCTTGATTCGTCGCTTCATGTCGACTGCTCAGGTGAATGCGACGGTCAGAGCACCTGTTACCAGCTTCGGCTGATTCGCCAGCCTGCGCCCATACCTGGACCGGAGGGACCTAGAAACGGTGGTACATGCTCTGGTAACTTCAAGACTGGACTTCTGCAACGTACTCTACATGGGGCAACCTTATACCAAACTCGAAGCTTTCAATGGTACAGAACATGGCAGCCCGGCTGGTCACTGGCGCGTATCCAGGACAGCCACATAACACCTGTACTAAGAGCTTCACTGGCTGCCATGCGTTCCGAGCTCAATATAAGGTGTTGGTTATTACCTATAAAGCCTAAGGCTTGGCCACAGGAACTAAAGACCGCCTCTCCGCCTCTCCCCGTACAATCCGCCTCGACCCTCAGAACATCTGGGCAGCAATTGCTGAAGGTGCCTGGGGCCAGTTTTGGCTCTACTACAAAAGGCCTTTTCCCACAGCTGCCCGCGCCCTTGGAATACGCTGCCCACCGAGCTCCGCTCATCTACCACCCTGGCCCAATTTAGGAAGGACCTTAAGACCTTCCTATTACAGGGCATTCCCCGATTAAGATCCTGCGGGCCGCCCCTCCCTCTCTTCCTGTCCAGGAGGACGGGCTATGGGGCTTTTATTGCGTGTTTAGTTTGTATATTGTGTGTTATGTGTTTACTTTGTAATTGTGTGCATTGTCACGACTGCGGTAAGCCGCCCTGATCTTCTTGGAAGGGCGGGATAGAAATAAAGATTTGATTATTTAGTTTATTATTAATAATTATTATTATGGGTCAATTTACACAAGCTACTCTTGTATCGATAAACTGAATGTTGTAAGCAGACCAACCCATGGACGCTGGGAAGAACAGACAATGTGGATTGGATGTACAGTGACCCTTGGTTCGGTTCAGAAACCCCTGTAGATACCAAAATCTGTGGCTGCTCAAATCCCATCAAATACAATGGAGCAGTAAAAATAGCGTCCCTACATAAATAGCAAAAATCAAAGTTTGCTTGTGAAATGTGTTGTGGCGTGTGTGTTGTGTGTGTGTGTATATCTAATTTTCAAGCATGGATGGTTGAATCAGTGGAAACGGAATTCATGGATATGAGAACCGAATGTATGTCTTCCTAGATGCTCCAGGAGACACTTCATCGGGAGCAGAGAAGAAGCAAAATTCCTAAGGTGTCTGATAAATACTGTACCCATTTTGAAGGGGAAAAAAGTATAACACACAATGTGTACAACAACTGCACACACTAAATATGCAAATAAACTGCAGCCTAGCATCCTGTGAACATCTAGAAGGCAATGCCATAATCACAAAAAGTCAACATGGGTTTCAGAGAGACAAGTCAAGCCAGACAACCCTATCTCTTTCTTTGATAAAATGACCCAGCTTGGTAGATGAAGGGAATGCTGTGGATATGTATACTCTTGATTTCAGTAGGCCTTTGACAAGGTTCCCCATGACATTCTTGCAAACAAGCTTGTAAAATGTGGGCTAGACAAAGGAACTGTTACATGGATCTGTAATTTGGGTGACCGGCCGAACCCAAAGGGGTGCTCAACAATGGCTCCTTTCATCCTGGAGAGAAGTGACAGTGGGGTCCCACAGGGCTCGTCCTGGGCCCAGTGCTATTCAACATCTTTACAAGACCTGGAGGACAGAATTGGGAGCATACTTATCATATTTGCAGATGACACTAAATTAGGGGAATAGCTAATACCCCAGAGGACAGGATCACGATTCAAAATGACCTGAATAGACTAGAAGCTGGCCAAAGCTAACAAAATGAACTTTAAGACAGAGAAATGTAAGGTATTGCACTAGGGCGAAAAATAAAATGCACAGATATAGGATGGGGAACACCTGGCTGAAGAAACTACGTGTGAAAGGGATCTAGGAGTCCAAGTAGACACAAGTTGAACATGAGTCACAGTGTGATACGGCAGCTAAAGGCCAATGCTATTTTAGGCGCATCACAAGAGAGATATGTCTAAGACAAGAGAAGTATAGTGCCACTATATTCTGCTTTGGTCAGGCCCCACCTAGAATATTGTGTCCAGTTCTGGGCACCACAATTCAGAAAGGACATTGAGAACTGGAGCGTGTCCAAAGGAGGGCGACAAAAATGGTGAAGGGTCTGGAAACCATGCCCTATGAGGAACGACCTTGGGAGCTGGGGATGTTTAGCTGGAGAAAAGAAGGTTAAGAGGCGAGATGATAGCCCTGTTAAATATTTGAAAGGATGTCATGTTGAAGAGGGAGCAAGCTTGTTTTCTTGCTTCGCCAGAACAGGACCCAATGGAGCAATGGATGCAAGCTACAGGAAAAGAGATTCCACTTGAACATTAGGGGAAACTTCCTAGAGAGTAAGGGCGGTTCGACAGTGAAATGCACTCCTGCCTCGGAGGGTGAGAGAGTCTCCTTCCTTGGAGGTCTTTAAACAGAGGCTGGATGGCCATCTGTCAGGGATGCTTTGATTTGGATTTCCTGCATGGCAGAAGAAGGGGGGTTGGCTGGATGGCCCTTGTGGTCTCTTCCAACGTTCTATGATTCTAATCCCCAGAAGCTGATGCAATTAACCATATTGACTATGCTGCCCACCCCATTTTAGATAACCCTTATGTTAGAGCCCTGTCCAGAAACAGCACTCACTCTTATAAATCCAAAGCAATCTGGCCAGATCCCAAATTGACTTTAATCCACTACACTTGGAGCTTCAAATGGCATTTTCAATTGGCTGGCAGTAACAGAATACGGGAGCGATTCAATCCTGTTTCTTGGAGTACAGAGTGAAGTCATGCCTGAAAAATAAGTCCTGGTACCATTTGAAATTAAATTGATGTGGCAGTTAATCATCAGAGAATTTTAGATGTCAGAAATGGAGGAGATCAATTAGCCCAGCCATTCTGCCTTCAGAGCCGAGAAAGGAACCCATGGGATATTTTCCAGGATCGTCTTTAATTTCATTCCAGGACCCCAAACAAGGAAGCCACGCGGCTACTAAGGAAAAACAGAGACTTTTGAGATCTAAACCTGGAAGGAAAAAATCCTTGCAACTGAAGCCTCTCAGATATACGCAGATATCATTGTTCCTTCCCACCATGCGGCTCTTTCCATTATGCCATCTACTGAGTGGATAATTTGCTTCCTCTCTCCGCAGATTTCCCTCTGAGCTGATTCTACGGCCTCCTCAGAACAACTTAAATTTCCTGCTAAAGTCATGATTTTTTCCCCAAATGTTGCCTTTTCAGCACCTTGATCTACAGATTTCTGTGAAAGCCAAATAAACTAGAATTACAAACATGCCTCAAAGAAATGTTGTTTTTGAGATTTCATTCTGAAGAGGGCTACAAATGCCATTAAAAACAACAACACCAAAGCCTTAGAATTACACTTTGGTGCCTCTTAAGGAAAACAACCTTTAATGCCCTTCAGCCTGAATATAGCTTGAGGAAAACTACCAAGTGCTGATTCTCTTCACAGTCTCACTTTCCCAGATGCCTCCTCATCATTCAGAAATCACAGCCATCCCTATAAAACCTATACATATATCAAATTCTATTATGAGTACACACAGCTCTTCATCTGTTATAATTTTAAATGCATCTGTATATAAATTTGCTTTTCTTTATACAATTCAGATTTGTTTTCAGTTACTCTACTGAAAACCTTGCATACTTGCTACACCAAGAGACAAGCCAAGGAGGGGAAAACATAACCTCAGCTCATTTTGCGTGTCTTCCTATCTGAAAATCACATTGCATGTACCCTTATGTGACCTCCCCAAACTTCATATTCACTGCTAGTTAACTAAGGGAAGCAAAAGAACAACTCCCACAATCAATCAATTTTGTCCTCAGTGTAATGCAATGATGGCAAAGGGTCATAAACACAAATGATGATACTGAACACTACAGCAAAGTAGACAGTCCTGCAGAGAAATACACAACTGAAGGAAATACTGTACAATTACAGTAGTCCTAAAGAATATAGCTGAAATAAACTCTTTCACTTTTGGAACTGCATCTTTCTCCAGTACAAGGAGGAGACAAGAACCTTTCTGACCTTAATGGAACCACTTTTGCAGCAACGAACCGCAACAGCAGCAGGCACAGCAACGATAATGTAGCTGACAAGGACAGATGAGCAATGAGGATAATACTAGCTTCATATCTGCATTACCCAGGGTCACAAGAGAGCTTCCCCTTCAACCACTATAGAGGTGATACTTGCTTCACTTTGTACATTTGTTGTGAGTTCGATCCCAGGGCTCCAAGGTTGGCTCAGCCTTGCATCCTTTCGTAGGTCAGTAAAATGAGTACCCAGCTTGTAGGGAGCAATTGGCTTACAGACTGTAAACCGCTTAGAGAGTGCTGAGTTCACTGATAAGCGATATAGAAATGTACATGCCATTGCTATATACACAACCCCATTCTATGTGCATTTACACAGAAGAAAAATGCTCCCTAATGCAACACTGAGTGCCTGGGATTTCAATCTGAGATGCATGACTGAGCACCAGAAAGCAAGTGTTCCTTATGCATGAGACAACAAGCTTCAACTCCCTTTCCTGACACATTGATGCACACCTGCATGAATAGCATAAGATGCAAGGAGCATAGGTGGTGCCCAAAAGCGGCTCCAAAAAGAGATAAAGTCAGGCTGTTGATCCATTCAGCCCCATACTTTCTCCTGCAGCAGGCAGTAACTGTCCAGGGCTTCAAGCAGAGAAGACCCTTCCCCATCATTTCCTCCTGTCTGATCAGTTTTGGGATTGTTTGTTTTTTAAAACTGGGAGTATCAAGGATTAAACTTAAAACCCACGACAGAGAAGAAGGTGCAACATCTTCACCATTTTCCTCCCCTCTTTTTCAGTTTCAAAGTGCCAGGAACTACTACCATATTTCCATCGTCTTCTGTCTTGAAATACGGAGTATTGATCCTGGAACCTCCTGCATCAGAAACGTGTGAAGTGCAGCCACCACTGAGTGAACTAGGCCTACTTCTTCGTTTCTCGAGTGAGCAGCCCTGCTATGAGCTCCAAAGCAATTTGATGACTTTTCAAATTCATTTTTCAATTTCAAATTTCATTCTGTCACCCCGCAGAATGTAGTATATTATTACCAGGCATTTGTTTCTTTCCTGGAAACTGGCTGGTGGCTCATTACTGGTCCATACACAACCAATTTGAGAAACAGTAGCACACAAAACGATGCTTCATCCTTCCCCAGCATGTTTGGCGATCCCAGAGACCAGGTACCAATGACTCTCCCTTACACAGTGGAGATATCCATGCAACCTTCCAAATATTCCTGGACTGAAACTCCCATTAGCCCTAGCCAACGCATCCAATGACAAAGCACACTGGGAGCTGCATAGAATCATAGAATCCTAGAGTTGGAAGAGACCACAAGGGCCCTGATCCAGTCCAAGCCCATTCTGCCATGCAGGAACTCTCAATCAAAGCATCCCCATTGACAGATGACCATCCAGCCTCCACTTAAAGACCTCCAAGGAAGGAGGCTCCACCAAAATCTCCAAGGAAGGAATGTGTTCCACTGTCGAACAGCCCTTACTGTCAAGAAGTTGCTCCTAATGTTGAGCTGAAATCTCTTTTCCTGGAGCTTGCATCCATTGTTCCGGGTCCTGTTCTCTGGAGCAGCAGAAAACAAGCTTGTTCCCTCCTCAATATGACATCCCTTCAAATATTTAAACAGGGCGATCATATCACCTCTTAACCTTCTCTTCTCCAGGCTAAACATCCCCAGCTCCCTAAGTCCTTCCTCATAGGGCTTCATGGTTTCCAGACCCTTCACCATTTTAGTCGCTCTCATTTGGACACAGGGATCCAGTTTCTCAATGTCCTTTTTGAATTGTGGTGCCCAGAACTAGACACAGTCCAATATATTATTATTGTTATGTTAATATTATGCAGTCCAACATAATAAACTGATGGACCAAATGATCTTTACTCCTGCCCACTGAAGCACACACACTAGTCAGAAATCACCTTTCCCCAAACCACCAGCTTTGAGATGTGTCACAATACAGATGCAGCACATCAATGACAGGCGCTGGTTGGAGGATGATGGGAATTGTAACTGAATACATGGGGAATACACAGGCTGGAGAAGGTTGCTGGAGGAAGGGATCCTTTCACAAGGCGGGGGTTTTCCACCCACACACCCACTCCCACCAACCATTTCCATTTCCATTTCCAATCTCATCTGCTATCATTTGTTGTTGTTGTTGTTATATTATGACCGCTGGTGTCATTTCACCTCAAGCTTTTTCTCCCCAGCCCATGGGAGGGGGGGGTTCAAGTTCATTCTTTCAACCTGGGATGACATGGGGGCAGAAGGGACACGGCTGTGCTGCCTTCCCTTTCCACAGACCAAGACACATGCGTGAATCCATCTAAGCATGAGAAGCGCGAAGGGGGAAGGAGAGCTCCTTCCCTCAGAGACATGGAAGAGCGGCCAGGAGGAGCCACATGATCTCAGCCTCAGAGGATCGCAAGAGCAAACCTTGTATGAACAAATCTTGCCGAGAAATCCCCCTGATAGGGCCATCGTAGGCCAGAAACAACTTGAAGGCACACAACAAGCCTTAGGTGGATTTGTGACTGGATGAGAACCCAAAAGGTGGTCAGCAATGGCTCCCCTTCTTCATCCTGGAGAGAAGCGACCAGTGGGGTGTCCAGTGGGGCTCTGTCCTGGGCCCAGTGCTATTCAACATCTTTATCAATGACCTGGATGACAGAATTGGGAGCATACTTATCAAATTTGCAGATGACACCAAATTAGGAGAGCTAATACTCCAGAGGACAGATCAACATGCAAAATGACCTGAATAGACTAGAAAGCTCGGGGCCAAAGCTAACAAAATGGAAATTCAAACACGGAGAAATGTAAGGTGATTTGCTACTTAGGCAGAAAAAATGAATGCAGAGATATGAGGATGATGGGGGAGCAACCTGGCTGAAAGGGATCTGGGTCGGGGGCCCAAGTGGGCACAAGTTGAAGAGGAGTGAAGAGTGCGATGCGGCAGCTAACAAGGCAAATGCGATTCGAGCTGCCTGAAGAGAAGCCCAGTGTCGAAGTCCAGGGGCCTAGAGCAGCGCTGTGTTCTGCTGGTCTCCCCTCCGTCTCCCCCTCACCTGCCCTGGGGCCTCCCTGTCTCCCTTCCCCCGAGAGCCCCTTCTCTCCCCCGCATTACATGCTGCCATCTTCCCTGCCGGCGACCTTCGGAGGAGGAGGAGGCCGCCCTTCTTCTCTCCGCGGACGGAGCCTCCGCCGAGGAAAGGGCGGCACAGCAGCAAACCAGCAGCAGAGCCCCGCCGCCTCCTCCGCGCCGCCGAAACAGCCCCGATGCGGCGCCCCTGACGGCGGCCGACTTCCTTGGCAACGCGGCCGCCTCCTCCCTCCCTCCCCCCTCCCTCCCTCCCTCCCTCGGCCGGCCTGACTTCCTTGGCGACGGCGGGCCTGGCTCCGCTGGCTGCCGTCCGGGCCCCCTCGGCCTGGCTCAGGGCCAAGGACTCCGGGCCAAAGGGGCTCTCTTGCTGCGTCCCAGGGCCTTCTCGGCGGGCCCTCTTCCTTCCACTCTCGGCCTCCCAGCCGCAGGGAGCGGTCTCCTCAAGGCGAGGCCCTGGCCTCATGGCAGGGCTCTCTTTCCAAGGGAAGGCCAAGGGACGGCATCTGGCTTCTTCCGGGGGCAGCCATTGGTCTCTCCTTTGGGGGCTCCTCTTCTTCAGGGCCTTCCTATCCCTCCTCACTGGCAGCCATGGATGGATGGATGGGAGCAGGAACATCATGCAGATCTTTCTGGTCCTCTTCTGATCTCTTGGCTGCAGCCCCTGTTCGACCACGGAGAACTCTTGCAATTCATTCTCACCGCTTCCTCATCGGTTGGAGTGAGATGCAGCCACTGGCCTTAGATGTGGACTTTGTTACCTCCCCATACATTTCCCCCCATTGGCTTAACTCCATTTTGCCCATTGCATCACGCCTTCTTTGACTACTTCTTCCTCCATTTCCATTTCATAGAGCATGATAAATCTTCCTATTAAAGCCAGTCCATTTTGCTTTGAGTCACTGTTTTTGTTTGCCATCGCTGGGGCCCAAGGAGCCCTGCTTTTTGTTCAGGGAGACGCCGGACCTCCAAATTGTTTCAGCGATGGCTTTCATGGCCAGGTTGCTTTGCGATCCTTTTGGCAGAGGATGGGTCCTGGATGGCACTCAGTCGTCTGAGACAAGCAGGCTTCCAGAAATCCAAATCTGGCCATTTGGTGCTCTGCTGGTGCTAATTCTGGCTCCAGGCTCCACTTATGATGCCAAGAAAGCATATGAATGAATGAAAGCAGCTAAAGATCTCAGGAGAAGCTTATTGACTGTAAACGTATTTAGTGTGATTGATGGTTCACGGGTACTATTTTTGGAAGGACCAAGAAATGGCTCTGAAGCATACAAACTGCCGCAGTACAGCCTCACTCCGGCGTTTGCTTCTGTGTGCAGTCTCTCCACTGCTATCAGCATCTCTCGACACAGTTTCTCTCACCCAACTGCCCCTTACCCACTGTGCTTTATGTCCTGCTCCACTTTTAAGTATCTTCTTACAACAAATTATCCCACTTCAAGTGTTAAAAACACGGATCTTCTAATCAGGAACATGAGCATTATTCCCACATGCAGGTCCTCATGCATTCTTGCAAACAAGCTAGTAAAAATGGCTTAGACAGTACAACTGTTTAAATGGATTTGTAATTGGTTGACCAGCTGAACCCAAATGGCTCAGCATGGGCTTCCTTCCTCTTATCCTGGAGAGAAGTGACCAGTGGGGTGTCCAGAGGGCTCTGTCCTGGGCCCAGTGCTATTCAACGCTCTTTATCAATGACTTGGATGAAGGAATAGAAGGCATGCTTATCAAATTTGCAGATGACACCAAATTAAAAAAGTAGCTAATACAGTACCCCAGAGGACAGCTGGAAACCTCCTTTCCTGTACTTGCAACCATTGCTCTGGAGAAGTAGAAAACAAGCTTGCTCCATCCTCAATCTGACACCTCTTCAAATACTTAAATAGGGCTATCACATCACCTCTTAACATTCTCTTTTTCCAGGCTAAACATACCCAGCTCCTTAAGTGGCATAGTTGTGTCCATTGGCTTGACTTATTCTTTTCTGTCCTGGTATCCTATGCTCCAGTCAGCAGTGCCCCATGAATCGGGTGGTTAGAAAACAAAGCTGGTTGTGAGTATTAATTCAGTGCGGCCATTCACAGGATATCTAGTAGGGATGAAGAGAGAAGCAAAACAGTGTTCACAGCTGGCCCAGCAAGTTGGTAGTCCAGATAAACAAAGCTAGAAGATGAGGCAATCACCTTTTGTCTCTTCATTGCTCCATGAATGAAGGTAATGGATCCCCGTGTCTGCAAACCTTCTTCGGGTTACAGGATCCCACTCTGGAGAAACTCCGGCTCTATGGACTCAGAAGGACCCTGAAGATTCTGGCAATCTGCCTCCTCCTCTCCATTTGAAACTCACCGACTCCTAGAGGGTGGTTAAAGAACACTTGGAAAACACACTGTGGGACAGCCACTTTGGCCAGTGTACAACTTGCAGTAGCACAATGGTCTGTCCTTCAACAGATCAACAGCCAGAAATCTCCTTGGAAGCCAGTTATAACTCAAATTGAGGCTGTTGTACTTTGGCCACATCATTGAGAAGGCACACATCATCTTTAGAAAAGACAACAATGCTAGGAAAGCGTAGTGAAGGCTGCAGCAGAGGTAAGACCATATGTTCAGATGGGCTAAACTCAATTAGGGAGGCCATGGGGAACTGAATCTGGGTGCATTACAGACCGGCCCTGAAGGGGGCAGTCTCGCGCCGCTGCCGACGTTGCAATGAGTGGAGCCGCAGCAGCAAAACGTTGCGGCATCCCTCGAGGAGCAAACAAGAAGCCCCAAAAATGGCGTTCTTTTCCGGTGGCGCCGGATATTGATGTCGTTGAGGTGCCACTAGGGCACTCGCAGCATCATATGTGCTGCACAACATGCAGACGCAGCGCATCCGCTAAGTAAAGATGGCAGTCCCATGTGGACACGGTCGCGCGGCCATTTTGTACGAACTCGGTCCATCATTAGGGTTCAGGGCGTCCTTTCTAACCCTAATACAGGACCCAGTCCGTACTATAGGCCCATTTGTAACAGGCCTAATACAAACTATAGTAGAAAAAAAAAAATTTTAAAAAAAAAAAAAAAAAAAAAAAAAAAAAAAAACAAAAAAAAAAACTGAAGGGATAGGGGAGCTTGGAGATGTCTTAATGCCACAGGTTGTGCCACACGATCGAGGTTGAACTCACGGGCAAGTTAATGGCAAACAAAACTG
The DNA here is from genome assembly GCF_019175285.1 of Sceloporus undulatus. Taxonomy (NCBI): domain Eukaryota; kingdom Metazoa; phylum Chordata; class Lepidosauria; order Squamata; family Phrynosomatidae; genus Sceloporus; species Sceloporus undulatus. Next base: position 3,447,453 of record NC_056525.1, on the reverse strand, counting down.
CAGGCAACAAAATAAAAAAATGCCGCCCAAAACTAACAGAGCATCCTCAAAGCGTATGGGCCTGATCTGTCAAGCAGTGT
>NC_056525.1:3446254-3447348 GCF_019175285.1 Sceloporus undulatus | reverse complement strand
AGATTTGAACCAACAAAAAGCAAAAGTATCATTATCTCAACCAGCCAGGTGCATCCTCGCCGCCTCCACGGTTTAAGGGCCGGGGGCAGCTTGGAGGCCCAGAGGCCTACAGGCTGCCCCTGGCCCTTCTTCCGCGGCGGCAGGGAGGAGGATGGAGCCAAGGCTCGTCCTCCTCGCCGCCTCTGCGGAAGAAGGGCCGGCTGCAGCTTGGAGGCCCTTGTATGGCGGCGGCAGCGGCGGCAAGGAGGACGAGGCCAAGCTTCATCCTCTTCGCCGCCGCCACCGCAAAAGAGCCGGGTGCAGCCTGGAGGCCTCTTGGCCTCCACAAGCAGCACCCAGCCCTTGAACCGCGGAGGCGGAGGAGGAGGTGGTGGCGTGGCGACGGAGCAGGTAAGCAGGGAGGGGAAGGGGAGGGAGGGAGGGAGGGTAGGTAGATAGCACCGCCATTGGGGACAATTTCCCCGGATTTGCCATGCGCATATGCTCAAGTCCGCGCATGGCAAATCTGCGTATAAGGAGGGCCGACTATACTGTTAATAGTAACACTTAATACATCCACACTCAAACAAAGGCAAAAAACCAGGGGGAAAAGCAGGCTAAAAAGCCCTGAAAATAACATGATTTGTTTTTTAAACTTGCCACCTATATTAGCTGTACAGCAATTGTAACTGTTTCATTTAATTTATAGCCTGTACTTTTGGCATATAAGTGCTATCTGGGCAGCTCACAGTTAACAGAAACGATATAATCAAAGATTAAAACAAACTAAAACCAGAACGTAACAACAGGAACAAGGAAAAAACAGCATCAGATAAAAACATGGGTGGATCACATTCTCCCATGCCGATCTGCCTGTGCATAGTTTCCCTCATTAGAGATCTTGCTCCTGCTCTGCTGACTTCCAAAGAGTGCTTGGAAAAGTTACTTTTTAAAGTTACAGCTCCAAGAATCTTCTAGCCAGCATGGCCACATAACCTGAGCGCTTTCCCTAACAGCCTCTTGATGAGCTGTCAAAACAGGTTTTGTTTCTCTAGGTCTTTAGTATGGCTTGAGTTTGTAGACCTCTTTGTGAATTATAGGCCTGTTACAGACTG
>NC_056525.1:3437853-3446154 GCF_019175285.1 Sceloporus undulatus | reverse complement strand
TGGCTGGTTGAGATAATGATACTTTTGCTTTTTGTTGGTTCAAATCTACACAAACTTTGTTTCATGCACAAAATTATTTACAGTATTGTGGATAGAATTACTTTATGGCTGTGTGTATAAGGTGTATATGGAACATAAATGAATTTCATGTTTAGACTTGGGTCCCATACATCGTTATGTAGATGCAAATACAGTGAGCCCCCAATATCTGCTGGGATTTGCTTCCAGGACCGCTGTGGATACCAAAATCCATGGATGCTCAAATCCCATTATATACAATGGTATAGTAAAATGGTGTCCTTTATATAAAATGGGGAACAACAAGTTTGCTTTTGGCAATTTTCCTCCCAAAATATTTTCAAGCTGTGGTTGGTTAAATCTGTGGATGTGGCTATGGAGGGCTGACTATATTCCAAAATCCCCAAAAAATAAATCAATCCAAAGTCCAAAACATTTCTGGTCCCATAGCATTTCAGAAAAGGGATACTACACCTGAAGTAGCTACAGACTCCTAGAATCATAGGAGTTTATCACATAAAGGAGATCGAGAGTTTATCCCATGAATATTCTGGAAAAATCACATAATTACGCACAACGATTTCACACATTGTTGCAGAAAATCCGCCATTAAAGTGGCCTCAAAGAAGCATTAACATGCATCTTTTTACTTTTGGGATTTCAGCGACAATGCATTTCCTATATCACTTTATTTGCGCAATTGCGTGTGATCATCATTTGTGCAATTACTCACCATTTCCACTTCATTTATGGGATGCTTAAAATGCGCTTTCATCTCTCTTTAATGCCAAAATTAGCCCCAATGTGATCATAGAGTGAGATGGGACCCTGAGGGCCATCCAGTCCAACCCCCTGCATTCAGGAATAAACAACTAAAGCACTCCTAAGAGATGCCCATCTAAACTCTGTTTAAAGACCCCCAAAGTAGGAGAGCCATCCACCGTCCTCTGAGGCAGTCCATCCCATGGTTAAACAGCTTTAACTGTCAAGAGGCTCTTCCTAATGTTTAGGTGGACTTTCTTCTCTTTTTAATAATAATGTATGTTATCTGTGTGTCTCTGTGTGAATTTATATGTTGATAGCGATCAAGAGATATCTTCATGCAGTAACCAACTGCACATCGTAAAGAGCTTGTTATCAAATACCCAGGCTTGCCCTATGAAAACCACCTTAGGGAGGTAGGTATGTTTAACCAGGAGAAGAGAAACTTAAGGAGTGATATGATAGCCATGCTGAAATATTTGAAGGGATGTCCTATTGAGGATGAAACAAACTTGTTTTTGCTGCTCCTGACAGGACATGGAGCTCCCAGAAAAGAGATTCCACCTCAACATTAGGAGGAACCTCCTGATAGTAAGGGCTGTTCGACAGTGGAATACGCTCCCTCAGAGGATAGTGGAATCTCCTTCTTTGGTGGTTTCCAAACAGAGGCTGGATGGCCATGAGTTGCAGGGAGGTTTTGGATTGGGTCTTCCTGCACGGCCAAATGGAGTCTCTTCCAACACTAGGATTTTTTTATTCTTCCAATTATATAAAAATGTGTTGCTTCACAGAGCCTGAGGACTTCGGTTTATGAGCAAGACATAATGATCACAAATATATAAATAATAAAATAAGGTTTTGTTGTTACTGGCAAGTTGGCTTTGACTTATGGTAACCCTCTGAACGAGAGACCTCCAAGATCCCTGGTGACCCACTGCTCAGGTCTTGCAGACTCAAGGCTTCCTTGATGGAGTCGGTCTGTCTATCATACCGTCTTGCTGTTGTCCTACCATCTTCCACTTTGCTGAGTATTATCCTCTTTCCCAGTGAGTCTTGAATCCTCATTATGTGATTGAATGCAAAGATATATCCTTGTTAGTCTGTCAAATCAGTATGTAGAAAAGTCTTGTAGCACCTTTGAGAATAACTGAAGGAAAGAAGTTGGTAGCGTGAGTTTTCCTAGACTGAAGTCTACTTCTGCAGATGCACTCATGATGTGTCCTAAGTATGACAGCCTCAGTTTAACCATCTTGGCTTCTGTAGAGAGATCAGGCTTGATTTGCTCTCAGATCAATTTATTCATCTGTCTTGGTATGTACTTTCAAAAAGCTTGTATAACAAACAGAAAGGTCTAGGAAAAAAAGTGTTCACAGAATAAAGCATAGAAATAGTTCCTCTGAGGCTGAGAGACTTGCCCAAGGCCGCCTAGTGGGTTTCCATGACCAAGTGAGGAATCAAACCATGGCCTCCAGAGTCCCAACATTCAAACCATCAGATAGCTCATCCTAATGTCTGAGTCAAAATCTCTTTTATTATAATTTGAATCCCTTCAAATTCTCGTGAGGAGCAAAAAATGATCTCACGTGATCGTCAACCCAGAAACCCTTCAGATACTTTAAGATTGCTATCCTGTTCCCTCTCAGTTTTTTCTTAACTCCAGGCTAAACTTAACCTCAGCTTCCTCAAGTAAATTCTTCTTAGGGATTGGTTTCCAAATTCTTGACTATCTTGGTCACGTTTTTCTGGACCTTCTTAAATTGTGGCAGCCAGCACTGGACTCAGGAGGCCACAGCACCTTTTGACTGCTTCTCGCCCCTCCTGCCATCTCTCTTGCTCTCCTGCATCCGCTCTGCAGAAATAATCCAGTTTGACACCACTTTTTTAAGTGCCATGCTATGGAATTCTGTGAATTGTAGTTTTGTGAGACATTTAGCCTTCTTGGGCAGAGAGGTCTGGTGCCACAACCAACTACAACTCTATTGCACTGAGCCTTGGCAGTTAAAATGGTGTCTAACTGCGGTGCAGATGCAACCTTTTTGTTTTCTCTGTTGCCCAGAGAAGCATAGATGGATCCTGGCAGAGGGCTGAATTGCTTGGTAGCAGAGGGTTTTTGAATTTAGGCCAGTGGCTGCAATCCCTTAAACCCCACACTGTAATACAGGCTTTTCCCAAATGCCTTCCATTTTACCACCTTTCTCTTAATCCCAGTTTGGTTTTTTCTTCTTTTTATCAAAGTGTCTTCTGCAAATGTAAGACCTATCTCCCTCAGCCCTTTAGAGTTCATGGTGGGTTTGGATTTCACCCAAAAATGGAGACAGGGCTGCTCTGGTAGACAATGGAGTGTATTCAAACAGTAAAGGGGTTTTGCCAACCTCAGTTCCACTGCCAGGAACAAGGACTGATTTCAGGCTCAAGGAGGAATACTGTGTATTTCCCTTTTCTTTTCTTCCTCAATTTTGGGGGTAAAATAAATACAAATGCTGAGGGAAGGTGCTCATGTTCCTCTTGAAAACTGACCTCAAGCAAAAATGAGCGCTGGAGGAAGATACAGTAAAGTAAGAATCTTCAAGCTGTAAGCAGTTTAAAATATTTGTTGTTGTTGTTAATTGCCTTTGCATCAATCTTGACCCACGGCGACCCTATGGATGAGACATCTCCAGGTCCCCCCCCCTCCCTCCTCTGCTGCTCTGCCCAGCTCCTGCAAACTCATATTGGTGGTCTCTTTAATAAAGTCCATCCATCTGGCATGTGGCCTTCCTCTCTTTCTGCTTCCATCTTTCTTAACATAATTGTCTTTTCCAGTGATTCATGCCTGCCTGTTACAGACTGCCAAAATAAAGCTGCTTCGGATCTCTTTGGAGGTATGCTATTTAAATGATGCATGCATCCTAAAAATCCAGAAGCTGCACCAAAGCTGCACTCCAGTGCTTAGGAATGGAGTGTGGCTTTGGCACGACCTCTGGACTCTTAGGACCCATGCATCATTTAAATAGCATACCTCCAAAGAGACCCGAAGCAGCTTTATTTTGGCAGTCTGTAACAGGCCCCAGTTTCTGGAACTGCTCCATGGGTCCCGGACCACTTTCATCCAGCCTTGGGGGACTCCATGATTGATCAGCCCTTCCCCTGCCATGCCAAAATTCCCTGCCTCTAGAAAAGCAGCCTTCTAGGGCAGAGGCTTTTTAGCTTTCACTTACACAGCTCCTCTTCTTTTTATTATTGCCTAAGGGCAAGAGATGTGCCTAAAATTAGAGTTGCCAGATCTCACTCAGGATCTTGCCCTGAGTCTCCAGCTGTGGATCATCTCCAGCCATAAGATGAGGGTACAGTTTTGATGCATTATTTGTGAGTGGTTCCATTTTCTCTGACTCCTGAGGACTTCAGGATGAAGATCGGGATCCTTTGGTTTCACATCTTCGAATAAGATTTGAAGTTACAGTCAGCCCTCCTTATCCACTGACTTTTTTATCCATAGATTGACAGCTTGAAAATATTAAAAAAAAGTATAAATTCCAAATAGCAAGCCTTGATTTTGCCATTTCGTATCAGGGGCACAATTTTGCTCTGCGATCACATTTAATTGGACTTGAGCATCCACAGATTTTGTTATCCATGGGGAATCCTGGAACCAAACCCCAGCGGATACCAAGGTCCCACTGTATTCCATTTCTTGCAAAGTATTTAGTGTGAAGATGGCACCACAGCTTTTAAACATAGAATTTCCTCAGAAGACGCAGCCCTGCTAACCAAAACTAGCACAATGGCTTGCCGTCTGCATATTTTGCCCTGGGAAAGTACAATCTTCCCTTCCTCCTCAGCAAATTTCACTACGCTGAGCGGGAAATTACTCTTTCTGTGTGTGTCTTTCTCTCTCTCAAGTTCCCCTCATGACAAAAATCCAAAATTTGTTGTATTTTGCTGCATGGCCAATACCCGTGACTATATATATATATATATATATATATATATATATATATATATATTTATATTTCCCCCCTTGTGATGACACCAATGAAACATCTCTGGGTCACTTTGGGTCATCTGTGATGGGAAGGCGTTGGTCATTGGGAGCCATTTCTCTTAATTCTTAATAGCAAAAAGGTTCCTTCTGCTTCCTTCCACTTGTTTGGTTGAAATAAAATTTCTGTCTCGGGGCGGAAGGAAACGGCCTTTCACCACTGTCTCCTTTCTTAGCTGTGTGGTTTTTGTGGCAGTGACGCTTCATGAGGAACTAATATTTCTCACCAAGAGTATTTGGGAAGGGGACCCAACCACTGAAGCCAAACGTTAAGTCCCTGGTTCCCGCTTAACCCAGGCTGCATCCACACTGCAGAAATAATGCAGTTTGGCACCGCTTTAACAGCCATGGCTCCATGCTATGGAATCCTGTGAGTTGTAGTTTTGTGAGCTATTTAGCATTCTCTACCAGAACAGGGGGACCAGACACCCTCCTTTTCCAGGACATGTCCTACATTTCAGCCTTTTGTCCAGGAGAGATTCCAAAATGTCCTCCATTTTGAGCATGTTGTTGTTGTTGTTGTTGTTGTTGTTGTTGTTGTGTGCCTTCAAGTTGTTTCTGACTTATGGCAACCCTAAGGCAAACCTATCATGGTTTTATATTAGTGTTTTTAGCTTTTATTTTGTAATGTCTTTTTTTTAATGCCCGACATTTTGAGCTGCCTTGTTCTTCTTTATGTTTATGATATCTGGTCACTTTGTTCTCTTCCTATATGTGTTCTTCATGGCAGAAATTCAATGAGGCAGTCAATCCTGACTTTGGTTTTCAATTCTTTACATTTGAGGTGTCCCCAAATCCCCTTCCCTCTCATCCATCCAGAAAAAGAGCAGCTCCAACTGCTTTAAGCTGGCCTTGGAAAAGGAGTGTTTCCAATTGCTTGAACAAAGGCTGGCATCCTCTTGGGACCTTGGGCTGCATCTGCACTGCAGAAATAATGCAATTTGATACCACTTTAAATGCCATGGGTCAATATTATGGAATTCTAGGATTTGTACTTTGTTGTGGAACCAGAGCTCTCTGAAACAGAAAGCTAAATATCTCACAAAATGACAAACCCTAGGATTCAATAGCATTGAGCACTGGCAGATAAAGTGGTATCAAACTGCATTATTTTTGCAGATGCAGCCTATGTCACACATAAAGGTTCCCCTACAGAAGCTGTTGGACATTTTTGTCTGGTGCTGAACAGCTGCATTCAGGAGAAGGCTGCCAAGGTAGACTTGTCCATATGGTTTTGGTTCACTTACACAATGTTGCCATTCAACACAAGGATTCCACAGCACAATTAACGCATCACTCCACATGCAGAGAAGTTTACACAACAGTGCCCCAATGCTGGATGTAGGCCAAACTCTGTGTCTCCTAAATTAGAAAATGTCCCAGAACCATCTCCAACCGGTTGGGTATGGGAGAAGTATGGGGGGCTCCTCATTTAGCCTCTTGCCCTGGAAGGGTGTTTTTGATGTTTTGAAAATTGGAAAAGGAGGTTTAAGGCTATGATGGCTGGTTGCTCCCACGTTGGCCTAACCTCCAACATTTTGCAGGTGAAAACTGGAGTTGTGTGGCCAAGCAACATCCGAGTGTGCTCAAGATGGCAGAAGTTTTTACCAAGGAAGAATATAGAAGCTAAAAGATGCTGCAGCAGCTTGCTTTTGCCTGAACTTACTAGGAAAGGCAAAATTCTAGCCCTTCCTCTCCTCAGCGCTGAGCTAACTGAGTGAAACTACGTTTGCATTTTGAATTCAGTTTGCAGCAACTGAAGTTAGAGGAGGACAAAGGAAGAAAGTGGAGAAGGAGAGAGAAGCCGGGACATTTTAAAGGTAACTGAAAAAGTGAGGTGATGGGATTAATCTGGACTGTCCTGGCCAAACTAGAAGAGTTGGTGGGTATGTGTTAGCGGAACAGTGGCCCTGTACACACTGGCCTGAAAGGCCAGCTGGGGGACAGAGTTGGGGCATCGTGTTCACATAATGGTGGTCCTCTGACACTGCATCCATACAACACAGTGCTCAATAAGCGCCGTAGCTATTGCACCCCAGTAATACTGGGTTGGGACCACGGCGTGCGGTTGCCGCAGCCCTAATCCGGCATGAAAAGGGGCAGCTGCATGCCCCCTCCCTTCTGGGCTGTATGTTTAAAGGAGATTTATCCTGAATTTTAAAGGAGCTACCCAAATGCTGAACCTAGGTTTCAGCACCTTGAATGGCTCCTTTAAATTTACGATGAGTGGATTCAGTTTCCCACTAGCATGGAAGCCATCAACCACCATTGGCTTAAGTGGTTTGGAAAGGAGGAAGAACATTCTTGCAATAAGGTTGATCATCCTAAATCAACCTTCCTTAACCTGGTGCCATGTCCTGTCTTTCCCTGCCTGCATTATCAATGGCACCCTCTTTTGTTTGGCAGCCTTACAGAAAACTGAATTGGCAACAACTCCTGCCATATATAGGGGAATGGGAATATCTTGGTCAAGGCAGCAACATGTCCCTGGTGAAAACCTTCATGGGAACACCCTCTGTGTTTTCCCTGAGACTGTTCTTTGGAAGCTGCTTTCTTTTTTTGTTTTTAATATTGCTTTGCTTATACCAATAATTATTTTACTGCCTGCAAAATCTTAGACTTTTGGTTACAAGGGCGCCAAAGAAAAGGCATCTGTTTTGATGCAAATTAGTTTTACAATAGCATCAGGTATACTGGCAGGCTTCTCGCAGGGAGGGTTTGCCAACATGCAGGTACAAACTCTGCCCCTTGTCTCCAAAAATGGATTCACATGCTTTTATCAGTCACCTACTAGAGAGACTGCTTTGGAACTGCTGGCCTCCTCTCTCCAGGTGGTACCAAACGTGTCTAAGTTAGATGTTGTGAATGATGCACAACATCCTCTCTATGCCTTTAGGGTACCTTTTCCCTCTTACCTGTTAGAAAGCCCTTGTCAGTGACACCTGCCCAGCATCCATCCTTTATACACTTTCCCTAAATGTATAAGGGCTAGGGTCCCTAGTGTCTTCCTCTTACAAGTTTAAGGGTCTCAAAACCATGGCTTGTGAGAAGAGATTTAGGGAGCTGTGGATTTTCAGCCTGGAAAAGAGAAGGTTAAGAGGTGATATGATAGCCCTCTTTAAGTATTTGAAAGGATGTCATATTGAGGAGGGAGCAAGCATGTTTTCTGCTGCTCCAGAGACTAGGACCTGGTGCAATAGATTCAAGCAAAGAGTATAGCACCAAGACATAGGTTAAAACATGTATGGCGGGAGTTACATAAAGTTAATGTTGAAATAAAATCAAACTTTGTATAGAATTATCCGTATAATCTGCCCCGTACGATCAGGTCCTCAGGCAGACATTTACTTGTCAGCCAGGATTAGGTTGGGGACTTCAAAGATATAGCCGTGTTAGTCTGTGGAACCAGTATGTAGAGAGGTCTTGAGCAGCAGCTTTGAGACTAACTAAAAGAAAGAAGTTGGAAACATGAGCTTTCCTAGACTTAAGTATACTTCTTTACA
>NC_056525.1:3398102-3434853 GCF_019175285.1 Sceloporus undulatus | reverse complement strand
AACCAGGAAAAATCTGGTTGCAGCCGGGTTATGGCAACCCTAGCTGCACCTAGACTTTGAAATGACCTGCCAGAAGAGATTCAATAGATAAATACATTTTCCAAATTTAAAATAGCACTGGAGACTAATCTCTTCCAGCAGGACTTTCCAGAAGATATTTAAACGTGTAAATTTTAAATGATTAATTTTAAAAGTAAATTGTATTAATAAATATGTGTCTTGTTTTTTCTTTCATTTGATGTATGTTCTAACTGATGTTGTGTTCTTAACTGATGCATATATGTTGGCCTTTTGTTGTTCCCTGCCTAGAAATAATAATAATAATAATAATAATAATAATAATATAATATCTCAAATAATCCAAAATCCAAAACGCGTTTCATCGGTGGCTAAGATAGTGACATCTTTGCTTTCTGTTGGTTCAGTGTGCGCAAACTTTGTTTTATGTACAAAATTTTTAAATATATATTTTATATTATTATTATTATTATTATTATTATTATTATTATTTGTCCTCATGCCATCGTATTGTTCTAGACAAAGTGAAGAACAGGATAGGTCCCTGATGCAGCAGACTGAAGGAGTGAGATTATCACAAGAGGATTTGTTTCTTTCTCCCGACCACAAAAGCATCCAGGTTTTAAGGTCTCTCTTTTTTGTTTCATTCCTCCCAGGATGGGTTGTATTAAATCTAAAGAACGTGGCTTTCATGGAAAGACTTCAAGAACTAATTCCAGCTCCAGCCTCCAGGGTCATTATGTCAAAGATCCCACGTCTAAGAACTTTCCTGTAAGTCTAGGCTGACCGTATGTGCCATTCTAAATAGGACAGAACTGTTTTTTCTTCTTCGTATTTCCAGTGCATCCCATCGCTTTAATATAAATGTCAATTTTGTCCCGTTTTCAAGAAAAATGCCCTGCTATGTTGCAAAAATGGTTTGAAGATCCCAGTTTGAAATTGTGGTTGTCAAAAAAAAAAAAAACCTTACAAAATTGTATTATGGAGTGTGAGAGGTTTTATGATAAGGTGTTGAAATTGCTATGTAAGATTACATGTCTTTTCTACTTTATGTCCAGGTTAAGGTTGGGTTAGCCCAGACATCGTCTGATAATAAATCTGCTTTTGTTGGTTTTTCCCCCCACTTTAAATCCCATTTTTGCATGGGATCCCTCATGTGTGATAAACTCCTTAGTCTCTTCAGTGTAATGAGACCTAAGAAGTGTGAAGAGCCCACTATCCTAGTTGGGTACTCTTCAAATGTGTCAGACTACAGCTCCCATCATCCTCCATCGACAATGGCCATATGGGGGGGGGGGGTCAGAGTGAACAATATGCTCATCTGAAGGGCACCAGGCTGGAGAATGGCTGTGTTAATAAAGACTGCAAAGGACCATGCAACATTTTCAAAAAATCATAAATGTAAAATGCTGTAGTAAGGATGAATTGTGACCAGTTTAAGAACCAGTCATTTTCCATTGCATCCCAGGCTTACCGAGGATCCTGCGTGGGGACCACACAGGGAAGTGATGGTATGTATTGTCCGGTTTGGTCAAAGGCAGCTAGGTCAAAGGCTGCTAAACCAGGGCTACTTCTTAACACCTTGCAGAGACTGTGCTTTCCCCCTAGGAACAACTAATTTTGCCAGATACCTCTTTGGAGGCTCAAATGGCACATGAAATGGAAGAACCAGTGCTCTGGTTTATGTAGGGGTGGGTGGATCAACTGTGGGTTTTAGTCCAAACTCCAAAGAAGCGATCCAAGGTGCAGGAGCTATTTTGGGATATAAGATTCAGCCCCTTGGCTTTCCCTTGTAAAGTTAGAATCATAGAGCTGGAAGAGACTTCCAAGGGCCATGAAGTCCAAACCTCTTCTGCCATGCAGGAAGACACAATCTAAATACTCCCTGGGACAGATGGCCATCCAGCATCTGCTTAAAACCTCCAAAGAAGGAGACTCCACCACTCTCTGAGGCAGAAACATATTCCACTGTTGAACTGCTCTTACCATCAGGACGTTCAAACCAAGGAATATCACACCAGTCTGCTGTCCTGAGACAGTTGTGCTAAAAATGGAAGCATACCAGTTTTGTATTATTTCTTATCACACTTTTCCCTATGATAGCGTTTTCGTGATTCTCAGTCTCATGATCTGTTTTCCACGTTGCCAAATGCCACCTTCCGGAAACAAGGAATTGCCCCTGGGCGTATGCGGCCATTCAAGCCAATGGGGCTTGACTATTAGTGATTTTTCATTTTCGTGGGGGGGCACTGGCACGGATCCCCCGCAAAAGCAGAGGGGCAACTGTGATTTGAATAAGGAAAGCAGTAGGGAAGAGAATGTCTGCATGTATTAAGGTGGACTGCTACAGAACTTGGAAAAGCAACCTCTATGCATTGCAGTTTTCAGGCTTGCAACGGTCCATGTGGCCAATGGTTGTGGTGGCTGGGGATTCTGGGAGCTATAGTCCCCCAAAGAAACTTTTCCTAGTTCTTATCTCAAAGGACACAATGTTGTTCTACTCAGAAAATGAGTTCCTCCCTGCCAGTGAATTATTATTATTATTATTAGTAGTAGTAGTAGTATTATCCTGTCTCTCCCTACAGATTGAAGTGGGTTTACAGTTGGCAGGTTGGGAAGTGAAGGCAAATGATGCAGTGAAGTCTCTAGTGATGGCAAGTGGTATAGATTTACCCCTGTCCTCTTGAAGTTTTTTGTTTAGCTTGGGGAAAAGGTTAAGGGGTGATATGATAGCCCTGTTTAAATATATGAAGAGGTGTCATATTGAGGATGGAGCAAGTTTGCTTTCTACTGCTCTAGAGAATAGGACTCTGAGCAATGGAAAAGCGATTCCATCTAAACATTACTTCCTGACAGTAAGGGCTGTTCGACAGTGGAGCACATTTCCTCGGAGAATGGTGGAGTCTCCTTTGGAGGTTTTTAACCAGAGGCTGGATGGTCATCTGTGGGGGTGTTTTCATTGTGTATTCCTGGATGGCAGAAGAGGGTTGGACTGGATGGCCCTTGGGATCTCTATGATTCTATGATTCCAAGTACATTGCCTTGCAAGGAGACATCTGAGAGCATTTTTGCCCTCTTTCAGACTAAAGATCTAGGCCTAGGGTCATCCTTGTTTCCAGCCTGTGTGTTGTGCTTGTTGTGTGAATGTATGCCCTTCCTCACTCCCACAGGATCAGAAGACTTCATTGTCCTGGCCCTTTATGACTATGATGCCATCCATAAGGAAGACCTCAGCTTTCAGAAGGGGGAACATCTCAAAGTCCTAGAGGAGTGAGTACCAGGTCTCAGTCCAGTTTTTTGAAGAAGAGGGCATTTGGCGTGAGAAGCAGCATTCCCATGGGTCTGCAACCTGTGTTCTCTGAGAATATCGTCGATTATATGCAGTTTCAACTTATGGCACTCCTATCCTTTGGTTTTCTTGGCATGATTTATTCAGGGTAGCTTTGCCTTTGCCTTTCTCTGGGTGGAAAGGGAATGACTTGCTCAAGGTCTGTGGGTTTCCATGGCTGATCAGGGATTCAAACCATGGGCAGTCCTAGTCCAGCACTCAAACCTCTAGCCCATATTGGTTCTCTCCTGAAAATCCTTTACAGGGTGAAATAAGCTATGCTCCCATGCTTTCCCTTTCTCTTTCTGTGTAGGTCAGGCGAGTGGTGGAGAGCCAAGTCACTATCTACAGGCAATGAAGGCTACATTCCCAGCAACTACGTCGCCAGGGTCAACTCGCTGGAGACAGAGGAGTAAGTCTGGACCCGCAACTGTGCCACAGGGAAACTGGATTCCCATGCACAGTACATATGTGTCAGATGCCTCCCTGTTTCAATCCCACAGTGTGGGTGGCTGCAATTGAGTACCAGGTGTTTGCACAGGGAACAAGGATCATTTAACCCCCACTCCATCCATGCCAATCTATAGCTCACTATTGTGCCAAAAGTGGAAGCAATGCAACATCACTTCTAGTTTCATTTTCTGCCATTTTCTTTAGAGGGTTGGGAGAGTTCAGCCAAACACCTGCCAGCCCTGGATCCCATCCAGGAAAGGTGGGATATAAATCTGATAAATAAAATCAAAAAATAAAAAGAAAACACTGGTGTCCATTATTTAATGGAAGTTCAACTACTTTGCCCAGGTTTGCCCCCCAGCAATTCCAGAAAGGCTGAGAGAGACCCCTGTCTGGATGCATTTAAGCAGAGCTGTTGCCATTTATGTACACCAAGCTTGGGCAACCTTCAAGTGTGCACTTTCCACATTTGTGCACCAACCACTGGGCCACTTTTCTGCTATTGTAGGCAAGATTTTCTATTGTTGTAAAGGTAGGAGGGATTAGGGGTTGATAAAAATTTTGTTGTCTTACTGTAATTTTATCTCTGTTGTAATCTGAAATATAAATAAAACATCATCATCATCATCATCATCATCACCATCATCATCATATGGACCTAGATGGAACAGTGGGATTGATCTTGGAGCTTGCTATTGATTCCTCAGTTATTAATGAATTGTTCATGCAGTCTTCACATCGTTAATTTTTTGAATGTTCCTAAATTAATTCAAGGGAATACCCAAGCAAGGGGACTGTGGGCATTTATTCATATAGTCACCAGCTATCCAAGGCCACTGATGTCCATTTTTAGCATTTCAAAGCTTTCAATGAAGACGCTTCCTGAGTTACTAGCTATACAGAAGCCTAGACTAACCCATCCCAAAGTCTCCTCCTCATGACAATCCCTTGGTCAAAATAACCTACAATTTAGGCATCCAGAGAAAAGGCCCTGGGAATGTCAACATAGCCGAGGAGAGTTCTAGATGTTATCATTCTGAGAGTGAAGAGACATTTCATGAGGATGGGCACAACTAGAGATGGGAAGCTTGAGAAAAAACCCAGAAAACTTTTCCCCCTGTGACTTCAACATTTCCAGAAATTTTACATGGATGTTGCCTCCACAGTTGGTTTTTCAGAGGCGTCAGCCGGAAGGATGCAGAGCGGCAGCTGCTGGCTCCTGGAAATGTTATCGGCTCCTTCATGATCCGAGATAGCGAGACTACTAAAGGTAATGCTCCCTCTCACCCCCCAAAATGGGCAATAGGTGCCAAATTTTTTAGAAGGATCCATCCTATCCCCTATTTGCACCAAGGACAGGCTGCCAACTAGATACATATCTCAAAGGGGAACAGCAATCTCAATCTGCTTCTTAGTGATGCTCAAACTATAAGATATTTTGGAAATTCCTTCTTGACAGAAGGTTGAAATGTAAGACACGTCTTCAAAAAGGAGGACAACTGGTCCAGATGAGAATGTTGCTGTTGCCATTTGAGCTTGCTGTAGTTTCCAAGTCATCTTGGAGGGGCAGTTTCATGTAGAGTGCATTGCAATAGTCTAATCAGAAAGTTACCAGTAAACTATGTGGATCTACATGGATTTATATTTTAACATGTGCTATGTGCCTTTGTAATCTCCATGTTTATTTCTCATGGAGAAACCCTCCTTAGAAACACTGTCTCAGACCACATTTATAATGAGTGAAAATGTTGCACCTTGAACTCTGATGGCAGGTCTATCATTTTTCAATAATAAAGGTACAATAAAATACTATTGAAGGTCTGATCTGCACTGCAGAAATAATGCATTTTGATGCTGCTTTAACTGCCATGGCTCCATCCTATAGAATTCTGGGATTTGTAGTTTGTTGTGGCATCAGGACTCTCTGACAGAGAGGATTAAATATCTCAGAAAACTACAAATCCCAGAATTCCATAGCATTGAGCCATGGCAGTTAAAGCGGTGTCAAACTGCATGAATTCTGCAATGCAGATTAGTCCCAAATCATTAAAAGTGTCTACGTCCCCACATGTGCTGCTCATACATATTGAACACAGTGATAGATTCCTCCAGAAATTGCTATGCATTGATGCAGGACAACAAATATTATTATTATTTCTATTTACATAAGAAGTAAAAGGCTGCCCTATTACATAAGATGCATTATGGTTGGTTCTTGTTTCCGTAACAAGGGCTGCCGTTTTCTCCATAAGAACTATTTTCCAGACTGATAAGGGCAGTGCTTTGGATTTCTTCCCATGTCTAGTGATGGCCATCCTGGCCACTAGACAAAGGAACCCAGCTAGATCCCATTGAAGGAGATTTATATGGTCGGAAGGAATGGAAGAAACCATTGTCCTCACCCTCCGTCCCTTTCCCTCCTCTTCTGGCAGGGAGTTACTCTTTGTCGGTGAGAGATTTTGACAACAGCAACAACATGGACATAGTGAAACATTACAAGATCCGGACACTGGACAGCGGGGGTTTCTACATCTCTCCTCGGAATACCTTCAACAGCCTCCACGAATTAGTTGCCCATTATAAAGGTAAGCAAGCCTTGGGAATTTGGGGATGGATATACCTTATAATCATAATGTTATACTGGTTTAATTCCATTGTAATGCCCACTTTTGTATTTTTTTTAATTGTTATTGAGGGGGTTAAATTTGTAAGCTCTTTTGTGTCCCATTTTTGGGAAATAATAATAATAATAATAATAATAATAATAATACCACCCCTTCACCATCTTCTGCTGCACTGAGGGGGTCTTTCTCTCCCTGCTTCAGGGAAAACCTGAAAAGCACCCCCATAAGGTAGCAGTAAGACCAAAATAACCTAAAGGCACCAGATCCCATCTGATCGAAGCAAAGCAGGGTCAGCCCTGGTTAGTACTTGGATGGGAGACTATCAATGAAGACCATATGCTGAAGGCTATATTTCAGAGGAAGGAGCTGGCAAAACCAGCTCTGAGTACTCCTTGCCTAAGAAAACCCTATGAAATTCATGGAGTCACCATAAGTGAACAGGCAACTTGAAGGCACATGAGTGTCCAACATCAAGTGGGTCTGTTGGGGAGTTTGACACTAAAGGACTGCTATTCTTCTTGGGTCTCTTTCAGGACAAAGCGATGGTCTATGCCAAGCACTGACCAACTCGTGTGTTGTGCCAAAGCCTGAGAAACCCTGGGAGAAGGATGCCTGGGAAATCCCCCGTGACTCCCTGAAGCTCGAGAAGAAACTAGGAGCTGGACAGTTTGGTGAAGTCTGGATGGGTAAGAAGATGAAGTCAGACTGTTTATTGCCTTCATAGTAGCATGGGAAGAGTATGCTAGATCATTCATTTCCTGCTTCAGAAACAAGTTCAGCCATAACTGGGTTTGAATTCCCTCTGAGCCATGAAACTGACTGTCTGACCTTAGGCAAGTCATACTCTCTCAGCCTCAGAGGATAGCAATGGCAAACTCCCTCTGAAGAAACTGGCTAAGAAAACCCCATGATAGTGTCGCCTTAGGATCACCATAAGTCAGAGACCACTTGAAGGCACATAACAACAACAACAACAACAACAGAGGTGTATATGAAACATAAATGAATTTTGTGTTTAAACTTAAGTCCCATTTCCAAGATATCTCATTATCTACATACGGCCAAATGCGGGTATTCCAAAATCCAAAACAGTTCTGGTCCCAAGCGTTTTGGATAAGGAAGACTTCACCTGTATAATTCTCTGCAATGACAGGAGCACAATGGAAAAGGCATATTGCGATTCTATGGGTTTATTCCAATGGGTTCGCTGTGATTCTACCGCCTCCCTCTCTCTCCTCCAGCCACCTACAACAGGCACACAAAAGTGGCCGTGAAGACCATGAAGCCGGGCAGCATGTCCGTAGAAGCCTTCCTGGAAGAGGCCAACATCATGAAGACCCTGCAGCACGACAAACTGGTCAAGCTGAATGCTGTTGTGACCAAGGAAGAGCCCATTTACATCATTACAGAATTCATGGAGAAAGGTAAAAGACCCAGCACTGGCGACGGCTGGCCTGTGCACTGCCAAATGTTTTTAGCTGGAAAGGATGATTTTTGGGGGGGTGGGGAGGGTGGCTACAGAGCGTGGGAAAGATACATTTTGGATTGCAATTCCCAGAATCTGCTGGCCATGCTGGTAGAGGATTCTGGGGGTTGTAGTTCAAAAGCATAACTCTTTCAAGTTGCAGGGTAAGGTGGAAGCTTTCAGTGAAAACTTCCAGGGAGCTGTAGCCCCCCAAAATAATTTCTCCAATCCCTGGAGTAGGATGAAGAGGAGGTTTTCAATAAAATCCCCCACCCCAATACATTTTTCATGTCCTTAGTACCTGTTTTATGTTCCTAGTACCAGAGGCAACGTCACCCACCACGTATTTTTCTCAATGCGTACTTTTATTCCTGAGAACAGTGTGTTGTGGTTTGAGCACTGGATTAGAAATCTGGATGCTGGAGACCAGCGTTTGAACCTCACTCAGCCATGGAAACCCTCTGAGTGCCTTGGGCAAGCCACACACTCTCAGCCTCAAAAGGAGGCAAAAGCAAACCCTTTCTGAACAAATCTTGCTGAGAAAACCACATGAAAGATTCACCTTAAGATCACCCTAAGTCAGAAATGACTTGAAGGCTTGCAGCAACAATGTTCCTTGCTGTATTTGCATGAGAACATGGCATAGTGAGGGCAAGAAGGACTGCCCTTGCTCTGAATTGACTTCAGACATTACCACATAATTGGCTTCATGAAGGTGACCATGCTGCATTGCTGGCTGTCCTTAGTACAATTTCCCCCTCCAGCTACTACATTTTGCTCCTGCACAACCAAGGGGCTCTCATTCCTTTGTTAACAACATGTACACAAGTGCCACATGCCACGGAAACTGTGCAGAAAGCAGCATGCAGCTGCAAGGAAGAGATAATAATGATCAAACAGGAAGGGAGAGAGAGTTATACACACAATAACGAAGTGGAGAAAAATAATCATTCGTGCTTTGAAAGTATATTTATTACAGGGAATACAGGGCAACTTGGAGTACAGGACAAATTACTCTACACTGTAGTTTGATATCACTTTAAGTACTGTAGTTCCACCCTATGGAATCCTGGGATTTGTAGTTTTATAAGGCTTTTAGCCTTCTGTTCCAAAAAGTGCTGGTGCCTCACCAAACTACAGATCCCAGGATTCTGCAGGATGGAGCCATGGCAGTTGAATTGGTGTCAAACTGCTTTATTTCTACAGTGTAAATGCACCCTTTGTTCTGAGTAAGCCTGTTGAGGACTGGGCTGCATAAATTCATATAACACATTGCAAGTTTTTTTCCATTCTTTCAGGCAGGAGTGAGTCAATCACAGCCTTCCAGATCTTGTTGGGTTGCAAATCCCATCAGCCTTAACCAGCAAAGCCCATGACGCTGCATGCTGGGAGTTGCAGTCCAACATATTCTGGAGGACTAGAGTCTGGACAGCCCTCCCATGGGAGAATTGGAAAATAAATTGCATCTGTTTGGTTTTCAGAATGTCCTACAGACAAGTGAGGAAAGCAAGGTTGCTCTCTTTTAAGCCATGTTTTCCCCCCTCTAAATAATGGACTAAAAGCTACTTTCTGCCTCTGTTTTCATGTGTTTCTCCCTTTCATTGCTTCTTGGCTAAGATACTGCAAAATATTTGCAGCTATGCTACTGAGGACAGAGTGGGATTTTTTAGTGTGTATTTGGACACAAAATGTACAATTGGAAAAAAATGTGCTGTTGGAAAACGATAATATACTTTTAGAAAAATACAGTGGGCCCTTGGCATCCATTGGGGTTTGGTTCCAGGACCCTCAGTGGATTCCAAAATCCATGGATGCTCAAGTCCCATTATATACAACGGCTTAGTAAAATGGTGTCCCTGTATATAATGGCAAGACCAAGGTTTGCTTTTTGCAATGTATAATTTTTTTAAAATATTTTCAAGCCAAGGATGGTGGAATCTGTGGATAAAGAAAGGCCAACTGTAGTGTGACTACTGGGACCAATGGAGTTTGGAGGACCAGTATTGTCTTCATTCCTGTTTCTTATTTTTGGGAAAGTACTGTATTGCCTCCAAAAAGTAACTAGTAGCAAGCAACACATTACTTCAAAGATCTGATTGTGTCTAAGGCAACTTTGTACCATACATTCATGACTGTCAGGGAGTGGTTCTCTGGGGAGAGAGAGATTTCAGATGCTGATTGCTCTTTTTAAAATTGTGCCAGGGATTGAACCAGAGAATAAACTAAGTAAATCCACTAACCAGAGCATGGAAATTTGGAGGTGGAAGGTTACCACAACTTCTAGAATCTCATGCAGCCACCTATGGATTTTGAGAGTGAAAGCCACTGGGTCATGTCACACTCTATCAGCCTCAGAGGATGGCAATGGCAAACGTTTTCTGAACAAAACTTGCCAAGAAAACCTCATGGCATTAGCGTTGCCATACGTTGGAAATCACTTGAAGGCACACAACACACACACACAATAAAAAAGGAACATGTCTGGCCAGAGAGAGGAGAAGGAGAGGAGCAGCTGGGCAGCCATATTGAGATCGTGTGCTTGTTGCTGATTTTAATTTTCTTTAACTCAACAACTCTACTCAAGTGGCATCGGGTTAGAATCAGATATTGAAACAGAACCTTGCCTTTAAGTGTAAGATAGCAGCCAGAACATTCCTTTAAAGTTGTATTCCCAGTAGATTGAACTCGCTTCCACAGGCTGGTGAAAAAGGCCAAGTCATCAGGGGCCTTAATGTTGGTTTTTACCAGAGAATTTTTTGAAGAGGAAGCCCACAGTCCTGTTATAGTCATTACTAAAGACTTTGTAGTATGGACGATGAGGGATCTGCTGCAGTCACCTGCAACTCTTGTGGGATGTTTCTCTTCTTGCCTACAGAAGTGGAGAACTTCACATGCCCCAAGTGCTGTAAATAAGGAGACCTTGGTCTGGGGAATTTATCATTAGCTCAAACAGAGGAGCGGTCTCTATCCTATGTATACGAAGGTAGCCAAGGTAATAGGTCAACAGAGACAAGTTTTATGAAAACTGAATACTGTTTATTATTCATTCACACATAAGACAATCATACACTCACACAATCATCCAAGAACTCAGGAATATAGTAAGTTAGCGTTGGATAGATAACATGAGGCTTTCTAATGCTTATATTCACCTGTATTGGCCGTGCTCCAGGTCCAGATTGATGAAGACTCAGCAACACGGAGGGGAAGGAAGGAGGGGGAGTGGATTGGAACTATATCAGAACTCAGACTGACATGAAGCCTGTCTGAATTCTAACATGGAACATAGACAAAAGGTTTGAGGCTCCTTAAATAGGCAAAATCTTGCCTCAGGCGAAGAGTTGTTTCCACATTTCAAAGCAAAGCCAAATCTACATATTAAAGATTGCTTGATCTATAGAAGTCTTCAAGGTGAGAATGGTTCTGGCCTGGCAAGACATCCTGGCCATAAATCTGCCTCAAAGGTGTAAATGACTCTTTTCTGTTGGCAACTCCTATCTGGGCCTCTTTGATCTATGTTTCAATTGCCTACGTGACCTGTCCGTCTTGCAGTGATGGAGAACTCTACGTCAGGTATCCCATCAGGCTCTCTGCATAGGATCATCAGAAGAAAAGTCATACACATTTAGGATTTTAAGGCACCAATGCTGGTAACAGTGCAAGTTGGTAGCACTCTTGGAGGAGAAAGTGCAGCAGCTGGAGTCCAGAGTAGCTACACTTCAGCATATTAGGGAACAAGAGGATTTCCTGGACACAACAGAACTAACGATCTTGGATGAGTACTACACAGAGGAAGATGCTAGGGTGGAAGAGGTCACTTGCCATACACAGGAGGCAGACAGCTGGAGGAATGTCACACAGAGAAGTAAGCCAAGAAGGGATTGTTCTGGGAGCTTGCAGCTAGATTCGAAGCTCTTTCCCTTATCAAGGAGGATGAAGAAGAGCAGCATGGACAGACTTCAGGGACAGAGCAGGGAAGCCTGAGAGTCCCACCCGAGGGAACAGTCGCTGCTAAGCCTCGGAGGAGGCGTGTGGTCGTAGTGGGAGACTCCTTGCTGAGGGGTACAGAAGCAGCGATATGTAGGCCTGACAAGATGTCTCGAGAGGTGTGTTGTCTTCCAGGTGCAAAGATCCGTGATGTGACAGAGAGACTGACAAGACTGGTCAAGCCTACTGACCAATACCCCTTCCTTTTGGTCCACGTGGGAACTAATGATACTGCAAGACACAGCCTTCAGGACATCAAAAGGGACTATGAGGTGCTTGGTAGGAAGCTGAAAGGAATGGATGTACAGTACAGGTTGTCATCTCGTCTCTTCTGCCAGTTGAAGGGCATGGTCCAGGAAGGGAGAGGAAAATAGCGGATGTGAACAACTGGCTTCGCAGATGGTGCCGCCGAGAAGGATTTGGATTCTTCGATCATGGGCTGCGGTTCCACGAGGAGGGACTTCTTGCAACAGACGGGTTGCATCTCACACCAGTTGGAAGAAATGTTTTTGCCAACAGTCTCAAGAACTTGATCAGGAGAGCTTTAAACTGAGTTCCAAGGGGAAGGGAGGCAATATTAAGGAAGGCGAAAGGGATGGCGAAAATAGTCAAACTGACATAGTGGAAACAAGGCAAACAGTGCAAGGACCCAACAGTGGGAGGCAAAAAAAACTTGCACAGGCAGCAAGTAAAAGGGAACCATGGTCTGCGATGTCTCTACACTAATGCACAGAGCATGGGAAATAAGCAAGATGAACTCGAACTCCTAGTACAACAAAGCAAATATGATATAATAGGCATCACTGAAACCTGGTGGGATGAGTCTCATGATTGGAATGTGGAAATAGAGGGTATAACCTTTTTAAGAGCAATAGGCCAAACAGGAAAGGAGGAGGAATAGCACTATATGTCAGAGATATTTACACCAGTGAAGAGATCCAGGACATCAATCATGGAAGCCAGGTGGAGAGCATCTGGATAAGAATCAAAGGGCAGGGAAACAACAAGGATGTTACGCTGGGAGTCTACTACAGACCCCCAAGTCAGACTGAGGAATTGGATGATATCTTTCTAGAACAGATGACCACACAGTCAGAAAAGAGAGATGTAGTAGTGATAGGCGACTTCAACTATCTGATATTTGCTGGAAGTCAAACTCAGCAAAATCCTCAAGGTCTAGTAAATTCTTCACTTGCCTGGAAGACAATTTCATGGTCCAAAAGGTGGAAGAGGCAACAAGGGGGTCAGCTATTTTGGATCTGATCCTAACCAACAAGGATGACTTGGTTAATGGGGTGCAAGTGGTGTGATCCTTAGGTGGAAGTGACCATGTTCTCCTGGAGTTTGTAATACAGTGGAAAGGAGAAGCCAGGCAGAGTCAGACACGCATCCTAGACTTTAGGAGAGCAGATTTCAGTAAACTTAGAGAAGTATTGAGGGCGATTCCATGGTCAGAAATACTAAAAAATAAAGGAGTTCAGGACGGATGGGAGTTTCTTAAAAGAGAGATACTGAAGGCACAATTTCAAACAGTTCCAGTGAGAAAGAAAAACGGGAGGTGTCTCAAGAAACCAGGATGGATGACTAAGGAACTTTCAACCGAGATGAGTTTGAAACGGAAGATGTATAAGAAATGGAAAAAGGGGGAAATCACAAAAAAGGAATTCAAAGAAATAGCAGGCATTTGTAGGGGTAAAGTCAGAAAAGCCAAAGCACAGAATGAACTCAGGCTTGCTAGAGAGGTTAAGAACAATAAAAAGGGCTTTTTTAGATATGTCCGCAGCAAAAGGAAGAAGAAGGAAACGGTAGGTTCACTGTGTGGAGAAGATGGCAAAATGCTAACAGAAGACAGAGAAAAGGCAGAATTACTCAAGACCTTCTTTGCCTCCGTCTTCTCAGAAAAGGCAAAGGGACTCAACCTGAGGATAATGGAGCAGAGGACAGAAAAGAGGAATTTCAGTACAGAATAAGTAAAGAGATAGTAGAGGAACACCTTATTAATCTAAATGAATTTAAGTCTCCAGGACCAGATGAACTCCATCCAAGGGTATTAAAAGAACTGGCAAATGTAATATCGGAGCCATTGGTAATAATCTTTGAAAACTCCTGCAAAACAGGAGAGATCCCAGCCGACTGGCGGAGGGCAAACGTTGTCCCCATCTTCAAAAAGGGGAAGAAAGAGGATCCCAACAATTATCGTCCAGTTAGTCTGACATCAGTACTAGGAAAGATTCTGGAGCAGATCATTAAACAGAGAGTCTGTGAACATCTAGAAGGCAATGCCATAATCATAAAAAGCCAACATGGGTTTCAGAGAAACAAGTCATGCCAGACAAACCTAATCTCTTTCTTTGATAAAATTACCAGCTTGGTAGATGAAGGGAATGCTGTGGAAATAGTATATCTTGATTTCAGTAAGGCCTTTGACAAGGTTCCCCATGACATTCTTGCAAACAAGCTTGTAAAATGTGGGCTAGACAAAGGAACTGTTAAATGGATCTGTAATTGGTTGACCGGCCGAACCCAAAGGGTGGTCAGCAATGGCTCCTTTTCATCCTGGAGGGAAGTGACCAGTGGGGTCCCACAGGGCTCTGTCCTGGGCCCAGTGCTATTCAACATCTTTATCAATGACTTGGATGACAGAATTGGGAGCACACTTATCAAATTTGCAGATGACACCAAATTAGGAGGAATAGTTAATACTCCAGAGGACAGGACCAACATTCAAAATGATCTGAATAGACTAGAAAGCTGGGCCAAAGCTAACAAAATGAAATTCAACACGGAGAAATGTAAGGTATTGCACTTAGGGCGGAAAAATAAAATGCACAGAAATAGGATTATGGGGGACACCTGGCTGAAGGAAACTACGTGTGAAAGGGATCTAGGAGTCCAAGTAGACCACAAGTTGAACATGAGTCAACAGTGTGATGCGGCAGCTAAAAAGGCCAATGCTATTTTAGGCTGCATCAATAAACGTATAGTGTCTAGATCAAGAGAAGTAATAGTGCCACTATATTCTGCTCTGGTCAGGCCCCACCTAGAATATTGTGTCCAGTTCTGGGCACCACAATTCAGAAAGGACATTGAGAAACTGGAGCGTGTCCAGAGGAGGGCGACAAAAATGGTGATGGGTCTGGAAACCATGCCCTATGAGGAACGACTTAGGGAGCTAGGGATGTTTAGCCTGGAGAAGAGAAAGTTAAGAGGTGATATGATGATAGCCCTGTTTAAATATTTGAAGGGATGTCATATTGAGGAGGGAACAAGCTTGTTTTCTGCTGCTCCAGAGACTAGGACAATGGATACAAGCTCCAGGAAAAGAGATTCCAGCTCAACATTAGGAGGAACTTCCTGACAGTAAGGGCTGTTCGACAATGGAATGCACTCCCTCGGAGGGTGATAGAGTCTTCTTCCTTGGAGGTCTTTAAGCAGAGGCTGGATGGCCATCTGTCGGGGATGCTTTGATTTGGATTTCCTGCATGGCAAAGGGTTGGACTGGATGGCACTTGTGGTCTCTTCCAACTCTACGATTCTATGATTTCCAATCTTTGGGTGGACAATATCAAGTGGGGTTCTAGAGGCTGTTTTTGGGGCCAATATCATCTTCTGATGATATTGATATTGTCCACCCAAAATTGTCTTGTCTTCAAGGTGCCAATAGACTCTTGCTTTTTGTTTCCTTCCCATAGGCAGTTTGCTGGATTTCCTGAAAAGTGATGAAGGACGTTGTCTGCTGCTTCCAAAACTGATAGACTTCTCTGCCCAGGTGAGGCTGTTTCAGGATACACTCCCTCCATGGGAACAGGGAGAATGGAGTTGGCAAGTTAATTGCTGAATAGGTCATAGCATCATAGAGTTGCTTGCAATTTGAATCCACTGGGTCCTGAACTAAACTCTGGAACAACCGAGGAAAAATATTTTTTTCAATATTTTCAAGCCATGGATGTTTGAATCCATGGATAAAGAATCCATGGATACGGAAGGCCAACTAATATAATGTCATGTATTTGAGAGACCGCATGATGTTTTGGTGTCAGTGTTGGACTACCATATATACCCAACTATAAGTTGACCTCATGTATAAGTCGAGGGCAGATTTTGGGGTCCAAATATATATGGGGCAAGAGGCTAGTAAGCGGTCTGTGGAGAGCCTTGTTCTTCCCAGCTGAAAGCAGTTGAACCCATATCTGAATATACAAAACTGTCTTCCTATTGTGTATGGGTGTGTGGGGGGGGGGATGAGTTGTTTTATTTTTAAGGCACAGAAAACCTGGAATGAGTCCAGAGGCATTTCCTTCCCTTAGGCCTAATTCTCTGCAAAGGAGAAACTGTTTTCACTGTATCTTAGAACAAACAGCCCTTTGTTCCTCAGGTCTGACTGTGTTCTCCTTCCTTCTATCAAAGTCAGCCATTCAAAAGAGCAGGTGTGCCTACTGTCATCCATCTTGTTTGGCTTGGCTGAGCTGACAGTTAACTCTTTCTTCAATACCTCAAAGACTTACAAATCATAGAGGAGAAGGGACCACAAAGGCCATGTATTCCAGCCCCTTGCCATAAAGGAATACACAACTAAAGCACTTCTGAAAGATGCCCATCCAACACCTGTATGAAAAGACCTCCAAACATGGAGAGTCTGCTACCCTCTGAAGCAGTCCATTCCATGGTTAAACAGTTCTTACAGTAAAGACGTTCTTCCTAATGTTTTGGTGGAATCTCTTTTCCTGCAATTTGAATCCGTTGCTTTGTGTCTAAGGCTGCATTAACACTACAGAAATAATGCAGTTTGACACCACTTTAAGTGCTGTAGTACCATTCTATGGAATCCCAGGGTTTGTAGCTTTACAAGGTCTTCAGCCTGAAGAGTTCTAGTGCCTCACAAAACTACCAATCACAGGATTCTGTAGGATGGAGCCATAGCAGTTAAAGTGGTGTTAAACTGCATTATTTCTACAGTGTAGTAGATTCACCCCTGGGTTTTGGAGTAACAAAAAACAAGCTACCTCTCTCCTCGATATGACAGGCCTTCCAATATTTAAAGATATTGTGAGGTCATTGCAGAGGTCATTGCTAAAATCGTGGGGATTATCAGACAAGGGTCATCACATCCCTGTCCTATCATGATCCCATTATTCCCGCGAAAATGCGGGAAGGACTTTTAGAGGGACTTATCTCATCCGGGAAGCACAAATGACAACGATCAAGCGAAAGGCTTTCAGATGAAATTGCGCAGAACCCATCATTATCCCATAATTAACCTCTCATTAAGGCAACATTGGCCTGCATTTTGCATTCACGGATGTCCACGTTAATGCAATGCCACTTTAATGACAGATTACGGATGGGAGAATGATCCGGTCCCTATCCCGTCCCCATGTGAAAATCTCCATTTCAAAGCTGGAAGTTCTTAGTTTTTTAAAAAGTCCTACCTCTTCTAACAATGTTGGTCAACAAGAAGGAGTAAATCCACAGTCAGACATTGTCTTTATTTGGGATAGCCAAAATGCCACAAAGGTGTGCAGGCTTTTGAGTTCTTCAGAATTCTTCATCAGGCTTATGGTATAAAAAAGAGGAGAGGGATTAGCCAATCACTATTCATGGAGTAATTTGCAATCTCAATCCTCCAGTTGATAATCAGTAAAATAACAACCAAAGCTCATGCTGCCAATTTCTTCACTTCAGTTAATCTCAAAGATGCTACAAGATCTTTCTGCAAACCAAACCAAAGCAACGGTACTCCTGACTTCAAGATTAAAATGTTGATAGATTAAAAAGACAGCAATAGAAGTCATAATGAAGGCAACAAATTAAAGATGAGAAAGGTATTAGCCAGACATGTGTGGCTCAGATCCCACAATCTGTCTGGAGGCATAAAACTGACACATGTATTTTGGATTAACTATATTTGCTGTTATCACTTGCTGCCACATCAGCTTTGACTAATGGCGATCCTGTGAATGAACCTCAGCAATCAGACTTGCAAATAAACTTTGTGTTTACCTTCCCATGATGGATTGAAAAACAACAACAGAGCACACTAAATGCAAGATAGGTGGGTGAAGGAAATCACGTGCCATGAGAAACAGCCATCTTTCTCCATTTGGAGGAGCACCTCTACAAAAATGTGATAAATGTATCATTCACTTTGGCCATGAAGTCTGCCCAAGGCTAGTTGAGTGGGACTTTGTTCCTAGTTTAAGAGGTGCAAGGGTTCTCTCCTAGCATGCCATGGGTTTATGTCTCCCAGCCATCACCCCTTTGTAACAGATGCCTTTTTCTTTTCTTGCTTCAGATTGCCGAAGGCATGGCTTTCATTGAACAGAGAAACTACATCCATCGGGACTTGAGAGCTGCCAACATCCTAGTATCAGGAATACTAGTGTGCAAAATTGCTGATTTTGGCCTGGCCAGAGTGATTGAGGACAATGAATACACAGCCAGGGAAGGTATAAAGAAAAGATCTGTACTCTTACAGCGGTCTCCCTGTTTTCTCCCTCTACCTTTATTTGTGTCTCTGGTTAGCTAGCTTTACATTGTACTTTTCACCTGGTTGTTTGAGAGAGGCTGCCTGCTACGGCATTCTCCCGAAATTTATTTTTTCATCTGAAGCATAATCTTTTCCCCATTTTTGATTCATCGGACAGGTGCCAAGTTTCCCATCAAATGGACTGCACCGGAAGCCATCAACTACGGCTCCTTCACCATCAAATCAGACATCTGGTCCTTTGGGATTCTCCTGATGGAGATAATTACTTATGGACGGACCCCTTATCCAGGTGCAGAGAAAGAAAAGCTCCTCTTGTTGTGTCTCTCTGGGTCTTGGATTTCTTGGTTTTAGGTCTTAGGAAGAGTGGGAGTCCTTTGTGGAAAAGAGATGGGATGAACAATGGTTTATTCGGTCTTAAGTCTCCAGATCAACCTTCTTCAACCTGGTGCTCCCCAGATGTGTGAGAATACAACTCCCATGGGTAAGGACTAATAGTCCTCCAACACATCTGGAGACTGCCAGGTTGGAGGAGGTTGCCACAGATGATAGGAGTGAGTCAGAACCAGCATCACAGTTTTTGCCTTCTCTGCAGATGGTCTATGGATGCATGTACACTTTAGAAATAATGCAGTTTGACACCACTTTAACTGCCATGGCTCCATCCTACAGAATCCTGGGATTTGTATTTTGGTGGGCCACCAGCAATTTTTAGCAGAGAAGGCTAATGACCCTGTAAAACTACACATCCCAGGATTCAATAGGATGGAGCTACAGCACTTAGAAGTGGTGTCAAACCGTATTATTTCTAAAGAGTAAATACACCCTATGAGTGTATCTACACACACACAGCTACAACAGATTCATGCCGTTTTTGATCAACCAGTCTCCATCCTATGAAGGCCTGGGATTTATAGTTTGGTGAATTACTTGAAATTAATTTATTTATTTATTGTGAAGTCAAGGGCTTTAATGGCTGGAATCCATAGTTTTTTGTGGAGCCATCATATCCACCCCATTCTGCCATTCAAAAACACAATCAAACCATCCCCCCTCCAAAGAAGGAGATTCCACCACTCTCCAAGGAAGTGTCTTCCACTGTCAAACAGCTCTTACTGTCCGAAAGTTCTTCCTAATGTTGAGGTAGAATCTCTTTTCTTGTACTTTCATGATGATGATGATGATGATGATGATTGCTAGTCACACACTCATCCCATAGCTTAGAGGAGGCACTAGCCAAGCTAACTGGGGGATACTTGTAACTGCACTCCAAAAAGTTAAATTCCTCCAAGCTGTGGTCGCAGGTAGCAAACCTGGGGGGAAAGGACCCTTGGGGAGCTGATAATAGCAAGAGTAGGTGATGCTGGGCTAAATAAACTCAAAGTCCCACTCCGTTTTAG
The DNA here is from genome assembly GCF_019175285.1 of Sceloporus undulatus. Lineage (NCBI taxonomy): Eukaryota > Metazoa > Chordata > Lepidosauria > Squamata > Phrynosomatidae > Sceloporus > Sceloporus undulatus. Next base: position 3,415,094 of record NC_056525.1, on the reverse strand, counting down.
CTAGTCTGACATCTTCATAGAGGATTATGTATCATTCTATAGAGTATCACTCTGTTCAGCTTTAGTCAGACCTCAGCTAGAATCCTCTGTCCAGTTCTGGCCACCACAGTTCAAGAAGAATAATGATAAGCTGGAACGTGTTCAGAAAAAAGAGATCAAGATAGTCAAAGGTCTGGAAACCATGGCTTATGAGAAATGATTTAGGGAAATTGGTATTTTTTGCTTGGAGAAGACATGATAGCCATCTTTAAGTATCTGAAGGGCTGCCAGCATGTGGAAGGTGGAGTGAGCTTGTTTTCTGCTGTTCCAGAGGGCAGGACCCGAAATTACAGGGAAGGAGATTCTAACTAAACATTAGGAAGACATTCTTGCCAGTAAGAGCTGTTTGAAAGTGGAATATATTGCTTCAGTCGATGGTGGACTCGCCTTCTTTGGAGATATTTAAACAGAAGTTGGCTACCTTTGGGATTGCTTTAGCTGCATATTCCTGCATGGCCCTTGGGATCCCTTCCAGCTCTATGATTCTGGGGGTGCATCTACACTGTAAAAATAATGCAATTTGATGCCACCTTAATGCCATGGATCCATCCTACAGCATCTTGGGATTTGCAGTTTTCTGAGACACTGGCAGCTGAGAAGGCTAAAGACCTTCTACAAATCCCAGGGTTCCATAGGATGGAGCTGCAGCACTTAAAGTGGTATCAAACTGCATTATTTCTCCAGTATAGATGCATCGTAGGGTTCTAAGATGGGTGATGTGACATGAAAAAGTTCTCCTCTATGTTCAACCACCACTGTCTTCTTGAGAGGGATTGTAAATAGTGATCAGGCCGGTCTGGTTTTATTTTAATAATACCTGTAAGTCTCTTTTTCTTTCTCTATTTTAAAATCCAGGGATGTCAAACCAGGAGGTGATGCGTGCCCTTGAGCGTGGCTACCGGATGCCGTGTCCAGAGGGTTGCCCTAGGGAACTCTACGAAATCATGATGCGGTGTTGGAAGAACAAGCCGGAGGATCGCCCAACATTTGAGTACAATCAGAGTATCCTGGAGGATTTCTTCACTGCCACAGAAAGTCAGTATCAGCAACAGCCTTAGAAAACAGATAAATGAAAAAGCAATGGAATGAAAAGGTCCACACAGAGAACAATGCTGCGAACAGTAAACGTGGACATCAAGAATCCCCTGGTGGCCTAAGTAGACATCTTATTTTTGTCAGCTTTCAAAGGGACCTCAATGGCTACTGTTAGGAACAGTACTGGACTGAAACTTGACCTAACAAAAGCCATTCTTGTGTTCTTAACTAAAATATCCTAATGAAACCACAGCCACAGCCAACCAATGCCATTGCAGAGGAGGCATGGTACGCACCTTTAGTTTCCAGTTGGAAAACCATCAGCTGTTCTAGGGCAGAGCTTGGAAAAGACAAAAATTCAAAAGGCTCTCCATCTTTGGAGGTCTTAAAACAGAGGTTGAATGGGCATCTTTCAGGAGTGCTTTAACTGTGCCTTCTTGCATCTCAGAATGGGGTTGGACTAGACTTGCATCGCAGAATGGGGTGGACTTTGTGGTCCCTTCCAACTCGACTTTTCTGTGGACTACACCTCCCAGAATTCCTCAGCCAACACAGCCATGGGAGTTGCAGTCCAAATAAAGTTTTCAGCCTCTGTTCTAGAATGCTTGGTTGTGTGCAGAGAAAGAGAAAATTTGTCCTGTCATTAACTCATTGCTTTAAATACCGTCATTGGTATCATGCTAATTTGGTTTGCCAGCTGTCCCTTAATGTAAGAAACGGTTCCTAATTTAGGTGGCAAAGGGGTCTGAAAACCAAGCCTAATGAGAAACAGCTGAGGCAATTGAATATGTTTAGTCTAGAGAAGAAGAGATGGAGTGATGATCTCTGACAGAGCCATCTGCAAATATCTCAGGTGCTGCCATCACAGAGAAGATGGAGTGAGTTTGTTCCCTGCTGCTCCATCCCACTGAATTCAAATTATAAGAAAGAGACTCTGATTGAACATTAGGAAGAAGTTCTTGACAGTAAGAGCTCTTTGAAAGAAGAGTGAACTACCTTGGGAGGTGCTGGGTTCTCTTTCATTGTTGGTTTTTAAACTCGGTTTAGATAGCCACCTATCCTTGGGGCTTTAGCTATGGATTTAAGATATCAGGAGTTGACTAGGTGACCCTGTGAGACTCTTGCAACTGTTCAGTTTTATTATTTTAATACAATGGTCCTTCCACATTCACTGGGGTTGGGGTGAAGGGCCCCTGTGAATATGGAAAAACCACAAATAAAAAAGCGCTATACTTTTTAACCTGAGAGAACACCTTTCTAAGAATCTCCAGGTCCTCCAGTGCAACTCTATGGTCAACATCTATGAATATGGCCGGCCTGAGAGGGAGTTCTCCAGGCAGGTCCAGCTCCATCAGGACTAGACTGAAGGAAGGAGACTCCGCCCTCCATAACTGCCATCCGCCGGCCTGAGAGGGAGGTCACCAGGCAGGTCCAGCTCCATCAGGACTAGCCTGGAAGAAGGAAGAGCCCTCCCTCCAATCCATCTGCCTTGGTCCAGGCCTCAGAGGGAAAGAAGAACCACTGGACGTCATCCCCTTTCCCTCCACCATTCCCTTCTCCTTTTGTTTCGTGTCTTTTAGATTGTAAGCCTGAGGGCCAGGAACTGTCTGATTAAAACTAATAATTCTAAGCAGCTGTGAGAGCCATTAGGGCAGAAGGGTGAGATATAAATACCTAAATAAATAAATAAATAAACATATACCAGATGTTGATCATAAAATCATGCTGGTGGACCTATAAGTGTATAGGGAAGTGTTTTCTCTAGGAACTTCTAGGTTCTCCAGCACAACTTCTAGCAGAGTCATGCTGGAGGACCTAGAGATTCCTAAAGAGAACACATTAATCAACCCTGCAAAAGTCAAAGCCACAAACATGGAGGGCCAACTGTATGTCTGAATCCATAATAAGAACATGTTCCTTGAAATAAGAAACAAATTGTGAGCCTAACTGGAACAGAAAATTTTATATTAATTACAAAATTCCAAGTTAGTAGCAATTACGAGTCAACAACTTGACATTCTAAACTGAGGCCCGAAGCAGACGGGCAGGAAGCGCTGCCTCAGGCCAATTTTAGGGTTTTGGAGTGCGCAGCATCCGCATGCTCCAGAACCTAACACATATGGATGGTGCCATATGTGGCGCACGTGCACGACGCAAGCATGGCATCGCATCCACATCTCCGATTGCCTTGCTTGCCTCATGGACACATCACAGTGCGCCAGTGGTGCACTCAAGACATTGTCCCTGCATGCCTAAAACAACCCGGTTTTCTGGGTTCTTTTTGGTCTGGAGGGACGCCGTGAAGTTTGGCTGCTGCGGCATCCCACCGGAGGGAAACTGGGCACCTCCAACCCATCCCTTTGGGGTGGTCTGGAGAGCCCTTATGATAATCAACTTAATATTTGTAGGTCATGATATTCTTATAAAAAAATAGTATGCCAACAATATTCAGGAGAGCAAACGGTTCTTCTTCAGTTTGACTTGGAACACCAGACAAAGCTCAAACTTTCACAAATGAAGTGTGCGCATGAAAATTACAAATGCAACTCAGATGTTAAATATGGATACAAGATGGGCAGGAGCGTTTGCCTGCTCATGTCTCCAGATTCCCAAAAGGGTGAAGAGAAAGAAGCCCAGAACACTTTCTCTTGGTTCTTTGACCCAAGGGGGGTTCTTGGGGTCTGGACCCCCCCTTCCATTAGAAAAATGAATGGTGTGTGCTGCTGTGCCGCCGTGCCCAAGGCCCATTAGGTGGCACTTAGACTGGACCCCCCCCCCCTTCCTAAAATCCTGGCTACGTCCCTGTTTGACCTCAGATGATAATCCAATGGCAGTAAAAAGGACATTAATATAAAAACATTATTGGTTTCATGGAATGTTTGACTGCCAATGGACCATGTGTGGATGCTGAGTGGTGTCTGCACAGAAGCTATTGAGAAGCATCTTTGTCATGGGTTGGAAGCAAACTGATGTGAAGAGCCATCTTATCCCCAGGTTTTCCCAATTCATGTTCCCACAGTGGCCTGACGAGTTTGTTAATGTTCTTATTAAATCCATTGTATTGTTGGTAACCTGATGTGTTTGTTGTCATTTTCCTCCATGAGGTGTGCAGTGGGGTTGATGGTGCAGCTGCCCATTTGTGGACTTGTTTGATCAATTCATGGGTGAGTGACAAAAGAAATTATGGCAAGCAATGGATCCAGGTCAGGACACCTGCTCCTGACCATGTCTGCACTGGCACACAATAGTTTGCTCATTCCAGCTTGAAATGGAGCAAACCAGGAATTTTTTGCTCCGGTGTAAAGCCTTGGAGCGCAGCTTGGGTCTGTTTTCCTCCCCATTCAGCCATATGCATTGTCTGAATAAGTGGATTTCAAAACAGGAAGGGGTTGTTTCTTTTAGCCCCTGCGGACAACCCCCAGGTCCATCTCTTTTTACAACTTCTACTCCAGCCAAACGTTTGCATCTTTCCTTAAAAGCAACATCCCAAACAAACAAACAAACAAGGAGAACATTGGTTTTCCTCTGGAGTAGTGGCTCTGGTAGAAAAGGTTTTTTTAAAACCACAGGAATTTCCACCTTAAATGCTGTAAGTCTTCCTTGTTTTGTTCCAGTCTTTCTTAGGGCAGCAGAATTGCTGAGGTTTTTTAAAAAAATGAACAGCAATATGTTTGCAGTTTCAGCACAAAAGCATAAGAAAAATGTGGCATCCTGAAATATCTGTTGCAGGAATACTCAATTGGGGCTCAACAATGGCACCTTTTCATCCTAGAGAGAAGTGACCAGTGGAGTCCCACAGGGCTCTGTCCTGGGCCCAGTGTTATTCAACATCTTTATCAATGACTTGGAGGAAAAAATTATCAAATTTGCAGATGACACCAAATTAGGAGGAATAGCTAATACTCCAGAGGACAGGATCAACATTCAAAATGATCTGAATAGACTAGAAAGCTGGGCCACAGCTAACAGAATGAACTTCAACAGGGAGAAATGTAAGGTACTGCACTTAGGGCAGAAAAATAAAATGCACAGATATAGGATTATGGGGGATACCTGGCTTAAGGAGACAACATGTGAAAGGGATCTAGGACTCCAAGTAGACCACAAGTTGAACATGAGTTAACAGTGCGATGCGGCAGCTAACAAGGCCAATGTGATTTTAGGCTGCATCAATAGAAGTATAGTGTCTAGATCAAGAGAAGTAATAGTGCCACTATATTCTGCTCTGGTCAGGCCCCACCTAGAATATTGTGTCCAGTTCTGGGCGCCACAATTCAGAAAGGACATTGAGAAACTGGAGCGTGTCCAGAGGAGGGCGACTAAAATGGTGAAGGGTCTGGAAACCTTGCCCTATGAGGAATGACTCAGGGAGCTGGGGATGTTTAGCCTGGAGAAGAGAAGGTTAAGAGGTGATATGATAGCCCTATTTAAATATTTGAAGGGATGTCATATTGAGGAGGAAGCAAGCTTGTTTTCTGCTGCTCCAGAGAACAGGACCAGGAACAATGGATGCAAGCTGCAGGAAAAGAGATTCCAGCTCAACATTAGGAGGAATTTCCTGACAGTAAGGGCTGTTCGACAGCGGAACACACTTCCTAGGAGTGTAGTGGAGTCTCCCTCCTTGGAGGTCTTCAAACGGAGGCTGGATGCCCATCTTTCGGGGATGCTTTGATCTGGATTTCCTGCATGGCAGAATGGGGTTGGACTGGATGGCCCTTGTGGTCTCTTCCAACTCTATGATTCTATTCTATGATACTGTATTGCCCAAGCATCAAAATACAGTGGCTTATATTGATGGGAAGGTAGTATTTCCTCCAAAGGGCTTATCCATTCTTGTTTTGTGACTGCTCAAGGCAAACTGCTAGCATATACCACTGGGTTTATCCGATAAAGGCGAGCATCATCATGGCTCCTTTCTCCAGTACTTGTGCTATTTTGCTTTTGCACACAGACACTTTCACAAATCCTAGGATTCTGCAAGATGCAGCTACAGCAGTTATTTTTTTTATTATGCTTTTTATAGAGTACATCAAGACAGAAAAGGGAACCCAACATACATATACAAATTATCTACATTGACAAATATGCATTAAACAACTAAAATACCTACAACATACGACATACAACATCATAATTAGGCTATTACATTTTCCCTAAAAAAACATGTAACATATAGCAGTCCTTCCTGTTGCCTGGATTCTCCTTAACCGAAATTGTAGATGCCCCATCTAATAGCTAATCTAAGTGTTAACTTTACACTTATGTTGTTTGTAATAGAGTGGGTCACAAAAAAGCAAGCTATATTACTTTTAGGTATTACTGGTTTAAGGCAAAATAAATTAGTCATAGCTTTATTCTAGTACATTTTCTTAACCTTCTCTTGGCTAAGATTGTGTGAGTAAAAAGTTCTTACTATCCCTCTTGTTTCCTTTGTCTTTATACAGCATCTTTCATTATGGTTCTAACTGCATTTGGTACTTGCAGCATCCTAATTCTCTTTTAATCCATTGTTATGTCCATTGTTGAGGTCAGCAAATCAGTAATTTTGCTTTTTTCTCTATAAACTGGAAGCCCTTGCCATCTAATCCTCAAAAAGTCATATACAGGTTTCCACTCTTTTTTACACTGTCCTCCATTCTTCCCAGTCTCCCACTTGTTATTACATCAAGTTCCGCTGTCTCATACACTTTATTCAACCACTCATCCATATTAGGTGCTATGCTAGACTTCCATTGTCTGGCGTAGACAATTCTGGCACAAGTAAGTAAATGGAACACTAATTTGCCGTGGTTTCTCCTTGTTTTTTTATCTAACATTCCTAATAATATTGTTTCTGGGCGGAAGGTTAATTGTATCTTTAAGTCTTTTGTTATGTATATATTTCCATCCAAATTTTTTAACTACCTTACATTCCCACCACATGTGGAAGTTATGGGAACATTTCCAATAGTTTGGTTGGGACTTTTTATACATGAGGTGAGAGGTGCCGTCTGTAGATCATTTTATATGTATTCTCTTTTAGATCTACAGCAGTTAAAGTGGAATCGTAGTGCTATGACTGTACTCCACAAAAGGGCCCCAATTTGTAATCTCAGTGGAAGTTGACAAGATGCTTTCCGATGATTAACAACAGGCAGCCTCTGTTTTTACTCTGTGCCTAAAATTCACACAACTCTGTGAGACCAGGATGAAGAAAGAAAAATCAAACGAGATTTGTTTAAGCATATTTACTTTTTATGTTTTGACAGGCAGTGATGCAACCTATTTTGAGTCTTTTATAATGGTAAACATTTGATCAAGTCAAAACTCCTTTGGTGTGTTGTCTGTCTAGCAGTGATTATTTTGGAAATAGGAGTATGTGCTTAATAATCTCTGTTTAAAGGTATAGTGTAGTATAATTATAATAGGATACTATACCTTCATGTGCTTGAAGCATCATTTACCGGCTATACATTTGGACATACTGTAACACCAAACCATGGTTTAGTATTACAAGAAGGAGCCTACTTCCACAAGGAGGAGACTACCTCTATTCCACTTTGGTCAGGCCTCACCTGGAATAATCCAATGTCCAGTTCTGGGCACCACGATTTAAATAGGATGTTGAGAAGCTGGAGCTTGTCCAGAGGAGGGTGACTAAAATGGTGAAGGGTCTGGAAACCATGTCTTGAGGAATATAGCCTTGTTTAAATATTTGAAGGGATGTCATATTGAGGATGGAGCAAATTGTTTTCTGCTGTTCCAGAGAATAGGACATAGAGCAACACAAGACTCAAATGACAGGAAAAGAGATTCCTCCTCAACATTAGCAAGAACTTCTTGACCACAAGAGCTTCTCAACAGTGAAACACACTCCCTTGTAGTGTGGTGCATTTGAGAGGCTGGATGGCCATCTGTCAGGAATGCTTTGATTGAGATTTCCTGCATGGCCAAATGGGGTTGGACTGGATGGCCCTTGAGGTCTCTTCCAACTCTATGATTCTATGATTCCCTCTCTGCTTGTGAACACCTCCCCTCTCCTCTGGCTTTTCACCCTTGGAAACGCTTGTGTTATAGACTGACTGCAGTTTAGTCTGTCTGAGGTCGGTAATGGATTGGATGAGGGAAAATAGACTTAAATTGAATCCAAATAAAACGAAGGTACTTGCTATAGGCAATCCTAATCTGGGAATGGTGATAAGCTCTCCAGTACTGGACGGGGTCACAGTTCCCCTAAAGGACTGTGTTCGTAGCTTGGGGGATGCTTCTCGACTTGTTGCTTCACCTGTCATCGCAGGTTGACGCAACAGCCAGGAGTGCCTGTTATCAGTTTTGTCTGATATGCCAGTTATGCCCCTTCCTGAAATGGGGAAACCTTGAAACGGTTGTACATTCGCTGGTAACCTCTCATCTCGATTTCTGCAGTGCGCTCTACATGGGGCAACCCTTATGCCACATTCGGAAGCTGCAACTGGTCCAAAACATGGCAGCCAGATTGGTGACTGGGAGTTCCAAGTTTGATTCTATCACACCTATCTTAAAATCCCTACACTGGCTGCCTATTAGCTTCTGGGCACAGTATCAGGTGTTGGTTATTACCAATAAAGCCCTACATGGCTTGGGTCCAGCTTACCTGAGGGAACGCCTCCTCCCATATAATCCTTCCTGCACTCTCAGGTCCTTAGGGAAGAACCTACTACAGTCACAGAGAACTAGACTAGTAACTACCTCCCAGAGGACATTTGCTTCTGCCGCTCCAAAAATCTGGAACCATCTGCCGGATGAGATCCGCCAACTAACATCTTTTGAGGCCTTTAAGAAGGCAATAAAAACATATCTCTTCTGGCAGGCCTTCCCAAATTGATCCCCTAATTTCACTCTCCGCGTGCCTAAATTGTTTCTCTTTGGACCAATTTGAATACTTTTGATATTATTGTTTTCTCTTTTTATATGCTGTTACCCACCTTGATCCAACACAGGGAAAAGTGGGCTATAAATAATAATAATTATTATTATAATTATTATTATTTAGTTGGTATTGTGCACTCTAAACTATGGCGAGTAAAAACAAGCCTGCTTCATAAACTATAGTTTGATATTGGTTTGTTTCCATAATCTGTAGTTAAGGTTAACCAGAGTTTGTCAGTATTTGGACAACATGGCAAGCTTCTGTTTTCTCTGGTACAGATGCAAAAACATCTACACTTCTTGTAGCTACATCAGGGGAGACGCAGGCGGCACACAAGCAAGGGAGGAAGCCTATTATTATTATTATTATTATTATTATTATTATTATTACTGCTGCTGCCGGTGTTTGTTGACAACTGAGAGCCTGGACACTGATTCATGTGCTACTAACCCCCAGGATGAATTGCTATGAAGCATTCATGTGTGAGAACACCCTTAAACACAACTTCAGCAACCGCAGAAACCAGTTGCCAGAATCCTGACTAGCTGTTAGGGCAAGGCTGTTTGTTTATTCTGAACATAGTTCAATAGGCTGCGTATTCACTTCTGGACCTAGATTAAAGCTCCCTTTCAACTCGTAAATGGCTTGAGGCTCAAATACTTTGCAGAGTGCATGTTCCCAGAGCTGCTGCCAACGTCTCAAAACGCCTTCTATCCCAACTCTCCCAGAGCATACATTTGAGCAGAGATGCAGTCTGTTTCCTTGCTCACCTGAGGTCCAAATGGCCTTGGATGAATCCCTTTAAACTGATTGCCAGAAAGGATACAGAGACATGTCTGTCATGTATCCAAAGCTGTTCTCCTGATAGAGACTTGACTGGGCCAACAGTGCTTTTTTCAGCACCATTTTTGCTGTTTGCACAGACCTATGTTTTTAGCGACTGGAGGAGGCGAAGGGGAGTTGGTTCTGCATTTATTTGAGCATTTGGCTTTCTGCCCTAGTGCTTAGCCACCTTAAGTCCCAATTTTGGGAGAAAACCAGAAGATCAATACCACATCAATACAATAACCATAGTAAGACCAGGTCCCAAACCCAGACGCCAACTCTGCCCACACATCGATTCAGGAAATGTCATTATAGGACCCAAGGACATCATCGCCCACAATATCGGAGGGACCTTCACTCATTCATCCTCTAATCATGCCATATACATGCCATCCTCTGTCCACAGTGCCCTCCAGCACTTTGCATTGGGCAACAGGCCAGGCTTTGCGCCAGAGGATCAATGGGCATAAATGAGACATTGGGATGGGAACACGCCAAAGCCATTTGCAGAATGGCACTCCATCTCAGGCTTCAAAACAGCAGCCCTTGAAGAAAGCAAAACAAAGGTGCCTGTGCCTTTAATTAAGGCTGCCAGTGTGAAAAGTGGAGAGGGCTCCTACACATTTAATTACGGTTGAGTGTGTGATAATTGGAGAGGGCTCCTGTGCCCTTAATTAAAGTTGCCAGAGCAGAAACTGGAGAAGGCTCCTGCACCTTTAATTGAGGTTGCCAGAGTGGAATGCTGGAGAGGGCTCCTGTGCCTTGAAGGCTGCCAGTGTGCTTCTGCACCTTTAATCAAGGCCACACCAAAAGCAACCGCCGTCTGAGCCTCTCTTACACTCAGCCACTGAGGGGCCGGTGGCCTTCTCCAGCTCTGACGGCCTCATTCTCTCTTTAAACCTCCCCAGCCTTCTTCTTGCCCAATACAAAAATGGCGGCGTAGGCCTACGCTGCCCATACCTAAGATGGAGAACCCGGAAATGGCTTCTTACCGCGCCCTGCGATTGGCTGAAGCGCCTCGGCCTCGGCGCCGCCTCTTTCCTGAGGGAAGGCGAGGGGCGGCGGCGACCTCCTCCATTTCCTGCCCGCCCTCTGAGGCCTGCTTCCGTCTCCATGGAGACGAGGCTCCTCGACCAACCGCGGGCCGCTTCCGCCGACGTCACCGCCGACACGTGGATCCAAGATGGCGGCCTCGGGGGTGCTGGTGAGTGGCGAGAGCGGGACCCCCGGCGCTTCGGCTCCTTAGGGCCGCTTCCCCGGCTCTGGAAGGGGCTTCGGGGCCGGGAAGGGAGCGCTGGCGCCGGCTTCCCGGGGTTCCTGAGGGGAGAGGCCGGGGCAGCAGCAGCAGCAGCAGCAGCAGCCCTTCAGCCGGAGAGGGACGCAGGGGGCCGAAGGAGAGGGCGCCCAGCGCTCCTTCTCCTTCTCCTCGTGTGGCAACTTATGCGTTGCCACACTGCGCTCTTATTGCGCTATCATTCCGTGGTTTTTCTGCCATTGAAGTAGATCGGGTAAAAGTGAGAAATGCTTGCTGTGCTCAGGAACTACTGTCGGGTCTGGAGGGAGAGCAAAAAGGGTTGCCGGAGGATGGGGCTCGAGCCACGTCGGACCCTCCGCTTTGGAAGTGGCTCCTCGCTTCAGGTCTTGGCCCAAATAACAGGAAGCCCCGCTGAGGCAGTTTGGGGGACAGCGGAGCCAAGCATAGAGAGGACACTTGGATGGACGCAGCGGGGAAGACGTCTGTTCTCTGTGTAACCCACGCAATGCCATTCGTAGTTTTCCTTGTTCAAAGTGCTATAAAAGCTTGGTTCGCTTTGAGATTATTATTATTATTATTATTATTATTATTATTATTATTATTATTAACCTTTATTTATAAAGCGCTGTAAATTTACACAGCGCTGTACATACAATCTTTTTAATTGGACGGTTCCCTGCCCTCAGGCTTACAATCTAGAAAGACACGACACAAAGGCAGTGGTGGTGGGGAAGGGGCCTCTCTAGTAGGATAATAGATATAAAATACATAGCAATATAGGAAATGATTCAATAAAACAGGCAACAAGAGAACATCAAATAGCAATTGACAGTTATGCAATGATCCATTTGGATGTATTTCCTTCCTGGGACGCTTCTGCTAAATGAACAATGTTTCCTTAACAATCTGCTCCGCGTCTCCCTGCGAATTCTGGTTAAAGTTCTGGGTTTCTACAAGAGAATGCTGGCGTGGAAGAGAGCGGGGCAAATACACACACACTGTGTGACCCTGAATAGGGAGGAGTGACTTCCATGTTAACCGGTGTATTGTTCTGTTGTTGAATGGCAAGGCCTCAAGGGGCCTGTTTGATTAATGATCCCTTGTCTGTGGTTGTCATTAGCATGGAAGCTTATTTTCTGCTGCTCCAGAGAGTAAGACAAAGTGGAGCAATGGATGCAAGCTGCAGGAAGAGAGATTCTACCTCAACATTAGGGAGAACCTCCTGACAGTAAAAGTTGTCTGACAGTGGGATGCATTGCCGTCTCGGAGGGCGGCAGAGTCTCCTCCTTTGTGGGTTTCTCAACAGAGGCTGGATGGCTATCTGTGGAGGATGCTTTGATTGTGAGTTCCTGCATGGCAGAAGGGCATTGGACTGGATGGTTCTTGTGATCTCTTCCAGCTCTATGGTTCTCTGATTCTAGAACACGATCCCATAGTCTGAAAACCCCACAAAAAACTGTGGCTGCCAGCGTGAAAGCCTTTGACTTCATGCTGTTGTTCTGCTTTGACTGATCCGGCTGCCTCTGTGGAATTTTGGGGCCTGACTGAGCCCCCGACTGAGAATGTTGAATTGTTGTTTGCCTTCAAGACGTCTCTGACTTACGGCGGCCGTAAGACAACCCTATCGTGGGGTTTCCTTGGCAGAGTTCATTCAGAAGGGTTTTTGTTTTTTGCCAGTGCCTTCCTCTGAGGCTGAGAGACTTGCTTTAGGTTACTGTTGGGTTTTGTGGCCAAGCGGGGGTTTGGATCCTGGTCTTCCAGATTGTAGTCCAGCATTCAAACCACCTCATTATGTTGGCTCTTACTTGATAAGTGAAACTCACCACGTCTCCTTTGCAGCCATTCAAGGTCTCCACATTTCAGTCTGCCAGCCCTGATGCTAGAGTTGGAAGAGACCCCAAGGACTATCCAACCCCCTTCTGCCATGCAGGAACTTTGTAGTTTAAGGAGGTCTATGAGCCCTCTGGCTGAGAGTACTGCCATGAGTCCCCTTATTGGGAGAAAGGCAGGATATAGGAAAATGAAATTAATAATACTGTAATAGTAATAATAACTCACAATCAAAGCACCCCTGACTGATGACCATCCAGCCTCTGTCTAAAAACCTCCAGAAGGAGAAGAAGACACCACCATTCTCTGAAGCAACGTATTCCAACAGCTTTTACTGTCAGGAAGTTCTTCCTAATGTTGGGGTGGAATCTCTTTTCTCGTAGTTTGAATCCCTTGCTCCATGTCCTAGTCTCTGGAGCAGCAGAAAACAAACTTGCTCCCTCCTCAATTTGACATTCCTTCAAATGTTTAAATGTGGCTATCATATCACCTCTTAACCTTCTCTTCTCCAGGCTAAACATACCCAGCTCCCTGAGTCGCTCCTCATAGTGCTTGGTTTTCCAGGAGGAGCACTCAGTCCACACATTGCATGGTGCTGGGAGTGAGGGATGTAAGCAGCCCTCTAGCCCAGTACAGTACAGCCTTTTCTGGCTGCTGCCACATTGTTTAGGGTAATCCTGTTTAATTTTTGCAGTTGGGTGAGACTGGGTGTTTGCAGCATTTTATGGTGGTATATAAAGGCTAGCATAGAGAGCTAGTGGGCTGTAGTGATTTGAATGTTCAACTACAGCTCTGGAGACCAGGGTTCGATTCCCTGCTTGGCCATGGAAACCCACTGGGTGACCTTGATCAAGTCACACACTCTCAGCCTCAATGGGAAGGCAATGGCGAACCTCCTCTGAACAAATCTTACCAAGAATACACCATGATAGGTTTCCCTTAGGGTTGCCATAAGTCTGAAATGACTTGAAAGCCCATTTTAAAAAAAACAACGTGAAGGCTATCAACATATGAAGCTGCCTTATACTGAGTTGGACTAGTGGTCCATCTAACCTAGAATTGTCATCAACGTCTGTCTTGTGTTTCCTTACCCAATCTTAATTGCTGGTGGTCACTTGCCCAACTACTAACCAGCCCTGATCCTCCTCCGCTTCCAAAATCTGATCTGTGTCGTGTAGTATGGTAGGGATTGATATGAAATAGATGTGAATAGGGGACAGGAGAACTCTCATACCTGAAAGTGTGATCTCACCTGTCAGGAAATGGAAATTACTTTTTCCTTAGAGTGTGGAGAGATTGTTTCTCTCAGCTAGTATGGAACTATTCCAAAAAAGTAACTTTTCCATTATCTTCCTTCCCATCCCTACTTAGTGCTTTTTGTAACAGGCATTGCTGTTATTTCTTCAGTGTGGCTTTATCCCCATTAGTTGTAGAGTTTTTTGTTTTACACATCTACTATGCAGAGAGATCTTGTAACACGTTTGAGACTAACCAAAAGAAAGAAGTTGCTTTACTGCAGTACACTGAAGTCTAGGAAAGCTCATGCTGCCAACTTCTTTCTTTCAATTAGCTTCAAAGGCACTACATGATCTCTTTGCATGTTGATTCTATAGACTAACACAGCTATATCTTTGGATTCTACAACTATATTAGTTCAGCTGAGGCGGCTCCTTTGTCTTGGAAGATGTTGCAGTATTTGAGGTTTCCTGCTTTGTCCAGACAGCTGTGCCATGTGGTTACATGAAGTTGTTTGGGATGAGCTTGGGATGCTATTTCTGTTCTGAGGAAAGCCACTTGTGGAATTGTACTAATCTCTCTCTGTCTTGGTTTCTCTTGCATAACCCAAGCCAAAAGTTCATGCTTCTGTAAACTGTATGTGTAGAAGCCCAGCTTCACTTCTAGCAGAGGGTAGGTCTCCTTTTCCTTCTGAATGGCAGTCACTAGTTAGTACATACAGTGGACAGCGAAACCTTCATCAGTAGATGAGAACCACACAGGCCTGAGGTGCTTCAGATTTATAGTTGTAGGGTCAAGGCAGTGGAATATTAGCTGTTGATAGGATTGGCACTTTGTGGTCACTTGATCATTTCAAGGCTGTATTCAGATGACAAACCCATTAGTGTAACCTTCTCAAGGTTTCTTTTTTCCCCTTTAATGTTAATCTACACAGTATACTATTTCCACATTGTTGTCTAGCTGGCTTCGACTTACGGTGACACTATGAACGCGAGACCTTCAAATCACTCTGTTATCAAGAGCCTTGCTAAGCTCTTTCAAACTCAGGGCGTCCATCGTTTTCTTGATTGAATCTATCCACCTATAATGTAGTCTCCCTCTTCTGACTGCCTTCCACCTTACCAAGCATTATTGTCTTTTATAAGGCGTCATATCTACTCATGATATTGTGCTCAAGTACAATAGTATCTTTTTAGTCTTCTGCTTCTGGTGAGATCTTGAACACATTTATTTGCCCTTTTGGCAGTCCATGGCATCTCTTCCAGCACCACATTTTAAATTATCTCTTCCTATCAGCTTTCTTTACTGTCCAGATTTCATGCCCTTACATACAAATGGGAAAAATGATGGTATGGACAATTTCCACATAGAGGATGGCATTATGTGATTTTAAGGAAAGAAACCCATAGATCTAAAGCTTGTCTAGAATGTAGCAAAGTTTAGAAATCCTCATGAAGGTCTATCACCTTCTGCTGTAGCTTTTCCCATTGTTGAACACTGTCCCTTCATGTAATTTGGACCCTCTAGTTTTGATCCTACCCACTAGAACCTGAAAAAAATAGCTATATATCTATATTTTATTTAGATGGCTTCTATTCCAATGTATGCTGACCCTATCATAGATGCAAGATATATTCACTGGAAGTTTACCATTGTCTTCCTCTGAGGCCGAGAGAGTGACTTGCCCAAGATCACCCAGTGTGTTTCCATGGTTGAATAAGGACTTGGACCCTTGTCTCCTAGTCCACAACTCATAGAATCATAGAATCATAGAGTTGGAAGAGACCGCAAGGGCCATCCAGTCCAACCCCATTCTGCCATGCAGGAATCCAAATCAAATCATCTCCGACAGATGGCCATCCAGCCTCTGCTTAAAGACCTCCAAGGAAGGAGACTCCACTACACTCCGAGGGAGTTTGTTCCACTGTCGGACAGCCCTTACTGTCAGGAAGTTCTTCCTAATGTTGAGGTGGAATCTCTTTTCTTGTAGCTTGCATCCATTGCTCCAGGTCCTAGTCTCTGGAGCAAGTGAAAACAAGTCAGCTCCCTCCTCAGTATGGCATCCCTTCAAGTATTTAAACAGGGCTATCATATCACCTCTTAACCTTCTCTTCTCCAGGCTAAACATCCCCAGCTCCTTGAGTCGTTCCTCATAGGACATGGTTTCTAGACCTTTCACCATTTTACTTGCCCTCCTTTGGACACGTTCCAGTTTTTCAACATCCTTTTTGAATTGTGGCACCCAGAACTGGACACAATATTCCAGGTGGGGCCTGACCAAAGCAGAATAGAGTGGCACTATTACTTCCCTTGATCTAGATACAATATTCTTACTGATGCAGCCTAAAATTGCATTGGCCTTTTTAGCTGCCGCATCACACTGTTCACTCATGTTCAGCTTGTGGTCTACTTGGACTCCCAGATCCCTTTCACACATAGTCTCGTTCAGTCATGTGTCTCCCATCCTATATCTGTGCATTTCATTTTTTCGCCCTAAGTGCAGTACCTTACATTTCTCTCTGTTGAAGTTCATTTTGTTAGCTGTGACCCAACTTTCTAGTTTCTTCAGGTCATCTTGAATGTTGATCCTGTCCTCTAGAGTGTTAGCTACTCCTCTTAATTTGGTGTCATCTGCAAATTTGATAAGAATGCTTCCAATTCTGTCATCCAAGTCGTTGATAAAGTTGTTGAATAGCACTGGGCCCAGGACAGAACCCTGTGGGACCCCACTGGTCACTTCTCTCCAGGATGAAAAGGAGCCATTGTTCAGCACCTTTTGCGTTTGGTCAGTCAACCAATTACAAATCCATGTAACAGTTGCCTTGTCTATCCCACATTTTATAATAATAATAATAATAATAATAATAATAATAATAATAATAAT
>NC_056525.1:3366762-3398092 GCF_019175285.1 Sceloporus undulatus | reverse complement strand
ATAATAATAATAATAATAATAATAATAATAATAATAATAATAATTTTATTTATATCCCGCCCCTTTGAGGTCAATCGGGGCGGCTAACAATAATAAAATACAATACAATATATACAAAAACTTCCCTCTCCCCCCCCCTTAAAAAGTTTTTAAATCACTTATAATTAAAACCAACAAATTAAACAACATAACACATACACACCATTACAAAACAGACAAAAACAAAACAGCAAACTGTGGCAGCAATCCACTCAAATTTCCAGAGAGGACCTTTGGGACTCTCATGAGAAGAGGGTTCTTGAGGGTGGGATTATCTATCCAGGAAAGGCCTGCCGGAAGAGATCCATCTTGACAGCCTTTTTAAAGCTGTCTAAAGATGTCAGTTGATGGATCTCGTCCGGCAGGTCATTCCACAATCTGGGGGCGACAACAGAAAAAGCCCTCTGGGAGGTAGCCGAAAGCCTAGATCTTTGAGGCTGCAGCAACTTCCTCGCAGAGGACCGGAGTGTGCGGGGAGGATTGGACTGGATGGCCCTAGTGGTCTCTTCCAACTCTATGATTCTATGATTCTATGATATGGGAGGAGGCGGTCCCTGAGATAGTTTATAAGCTTGTTTGCAAGAATGTCATGGGGAACCCTGTCAAAGGCCTTACTGAAATCAAGATATACTATATCCACAGCATTCATCTACCAAGCTAGTAATTTTATCAAAGAAAGAGATTAGGTTTGTCTGGCATGACTTGTTTCTCTGAAACCCGTGTTGACTTTTTGTGATGATGGCATTGCCTTCTAGATGTTCACAGACTCTCTGTTTAATGATCTGCTCTAGAATCTTTCCTGGGATTGATGTCAGACTAACTGGATGATAATTGTTGGGATCCTCTTTTTTCCCCCTTTTTGAAGATGGGGACAACGTTTGCCCTCCTCCTGTCTGCGGGGACTTCTCCTGTTCTCCAGGAGTTCTCAAAGATCATTGCCAATGGCTCCGAAATTACTCCTGCCAGTTCTTTTAATACCACACTGGCTTTATATATTTAATATATATAATTCTTCATAAAACATTATTGAAAGCCCACCCATCAATAACTTTAAGCAGCATAGTTGCAATACTGGACTGATTCATGCTTGGTTATTAGAGACCAATTTGTGTATAAATGGATCTTAAAAGTAAAAGTGTGGAAGAAAATGGCATTTGTAGCAGAATAAAGAAATATTCCAGTGTACTACTTTAAGCAGCATAGTTGCGATACTGGCCTGAGTAATGAAGCTGATACAACTTGCTATACTAATTCATTGTGTGGATGAATATTTGAAAGTAGACGCCTCCCTCAGCACCTCGGACATAGTATTCTTCTTGAGGCACAATTAGTATAGTGTGGAGAAGTGCTAAGACAGATTCACTCCCCATGCCTAGTCGTTTCTGTTTAAAATGCATGGAGTATATTTTATGTGGGGTAGGGTTTACATCGAGGGTGGGCAACTGTGGTGAGTCTGTGGGCTAACTTTCTGCCTCAGGGACCCTCTGGGGGCTACGTAGACTGCAAAAAAAAAAATGCTCTGAACCCCAAGAGCCTAAAACAAGTTTCCAAATATCCACATCTGGTTTTTAATAACTGGGTATTGTTTAATGTTTAAACAGTATAGGGATAAACATGCAAATCACTCTTGCATTCCCAGGCTCACACAGTATATATACACCCAATTTTTCCAAGCAAAGCATTCTCTGAAGATGCCAGCCACAGATGCTGGCGAAATGTCAGGAAGAAACTTTTCTGGAACATGGCCATATAGCCCGAAAAACCCACAAAAAATGATCTGAAACCTGTTTAAAAGTCATAGCACCTCTCCCTGAGGTTTCCAGGAGGGAAAATTCACTCCTTTTTGGATTCAAGAAAAGGGCATTTTGGGGTATCTGGAAGCCTTGAGGGTGTCAAAAAGAGTCTTTGAGGTCCTCATAATTTAGGAGGGTTTGGGGGCTTGTTATTATTATTAACCTTTATTTATGAAGCGCTGTAAATTTACACAGCGCTGTACATACAATCTTTTTAATTAGACGGTTCCCTGCCCTCGGGCTTACAATCTAAAAAGACATGACACAGAAGGAGAAGGGAGTGGTGACGGGAAAGGGTAAGAGGTCCAGCAGTTCCTCTCTACCTCTGAGGCCTGGACCAAGGCAGATGGACTGGAGGGAGGGCTTGGCTTCATAATGGATGGTTAATCATTTTCCAGGGAAAATACATACTCTCAAGTAGGATAATACATATACAGTACATAGCAATACAGGAAATGGTTCGATAAACAGGCATCAAAAGAGCATGAAATAGTAAGCAACAATTATGCGATGCCTGGGAAGGCTTCTCTGAACAGGATGGTTTTCAACTCCGTTTTGAAGCTGGTTAAAGAAGTAATGGCTCTTGCTTGTGGGGGAAGAAGGTTCCAGGAGTGAGGGGCAGCAAGTTGGAGTGTTTCAGTTAGTACTGTTCTTCAGACAGCTTTTAGGGGCAGCTTATTGTTAAAAAAGGCAGATCTGGGGACTTTGGGAAGTCACGGTGGGAGGCTTGGGGGTGCCACACACACAAAAAAGTTGGTTATGGCTGCACATGGCTGACAGGCAGTGCTTTCTCCAAGCATGGTTTAGACCTTTCATATTTGCATGTACATATTCGGTCTGAAATTGTGTAGCCCCAAACAGAAAGACACAGGATTCTGCTAGAATCATAGAGTTGGATGAGACCGCATGGGTCATCGCATCCAACCTCTTTCTGCCATGCAGAAAGACATAATCCAAGCATTCCTAACAGATGGCCATACATCCTCTCTTTAAAAACCTCCAAAGAAGGAGACTCAATTACTTTCCGAGGGGATGTGTTCCACTGTTGAACAGCTCTTACTGTCAGGAAGTTCTTCCTAATGTGCCTGCTTGGTGTTGCTTGCTCTGTGAGACCTTTGGAGTGGTCTCAGTTTCTACTAGAGTTCCCTTCACTTGAAGAAAAGCTCCCATGGGACTTGATAGCAGCAGCAAAAAACATCTTTTCTTGCAACTTCTTCAAGTCTTGCAGATTTGCCCCAAATTACTGAGCCAACTTTGTGGGTCAGTTGTGTGGTCAGCCTTTTTTAAAAAAATAAATAAAATAAAACATGCTGTGTTGGGAATTGCTTCTGTGTAGCTGTGAATGGGTTTGGTTCCAGCAACAACATCTGCTTTCTTTTTGCAGGAGAGGCTCACATGTCAGCTAGTACTGCTGCTCATATGCCACAGAGTGAGCTGCTTCTATGTGCCAGGCGTTGCACCTAGGAACTTTCATCAAAATGATCCTGTAGAAATCAAGGTAGGATGATGTTTGATATGGGCATCTGGCTGGCCTAAAAAGATCTGGCCAAATATTTATGTGAATAATAAAAATACAAATTGGATAATAGTTGTGAAACAATAATATGACCTTGTTAAGAAGCAGTGGATTCTAAAACTTGTTATTCCATCCTTCCAGGATGGCATATATAGGTTTTTTTTCTTTACAAGTCCTCACTACAAGCTTATGAGGTAGGTCAGACTGAGTTTGTTTGACAAGCTCAATGTCATTGAATAGTGGAGTTATCATGTGAACTTTGTTCTCTCTGGTCCTAGTCAAACACTGTGACTCAGAGTGATCAACTTCCATAGCGTCTAAAGGCCATTTTCCACCACTTCATGTTCCTCCTTTCCCTGCCTAATGAAATTTGGTCACCTCTCTTTTTGGTAAAGGCTGGATTTCTTGTTAAAACAAGATGCCACTGCCACTACCACCAGCATGAAGTTTGTCTTCAAGCAGGAGCACTGCTTTGAGCAGTACTGCTCTGAGGGGGATCAAATTTGTAAGAAGTACCCAGGCCAGGTTCCAGTTATTGTGGAAAAGCACCCAAGGTTCAGATAGGAGATCTGGACAGGAAGAAATAACTTGTTCCATCAGACTTCACAGTTGGGCAATTCTATTTCCTGTTCTGGAAAAGCATCCATCTGTGAGCTGAGGATGTACTCTTCCTTTTTGTTAACAATGGTGGGTTACAGACCGCCATTTTGGACGTCCTCAGTTTGAAAAAGGGGCGTCTCTTCTAGACGCCCCTACTCCTATTACGGACAGAGTCCGTAACAAATGGCGGCGGCCGTTCCACACGGCCGCCGCCATTTTGACGTAGCGGACACTGTGTGTCCGCACATCGCACCCCGGAAGTGACACCGTGAGTGCGCGACTAGCACCTCGCGACGTCTTTTCTGGGGCCCAGGAAGGAGACCGCCGCAATCCAGCGGTATGTAATACGCCAAAGTTTCCCTAATTTTGTGTCTGCCAGGGTTGTGTTCTGCCTGTCACTTTCCATAACCAGAGAGGATAGGGAATGGGAATTAAATGTATAGAATCATAGAGTTGGAAGATCACAAGGGCCATCCAGTCCGACACCCTGCCATGCTGGAACTCTCTTAGTCAAAGCACCTCTGACATGTGACCATCCAGCCTCTGTTTAAAAACCTCCATAGGAGGAGACTCCATCACTCTCTGAAGAAGTATGTTCCACTGTCAAACAGCTCTTATTGTCAGAAGGTTCTTCCTAAGGTTAAGGTGGAATCTCTTTTCCTGTAGCTTGCAGGAGAAAACAAGCTTTCTCCAACCTCAATATGACACCCCTGCAAATATTTATTTATTTATCTCAATAATTTATATCCCACCTTTCTCCCACAATGGGATTCAAGCCAGGTAAATATTTAACCATGGCTCTCATATCACCCCTAACCTTCTCTTCTCCAGGCTAAACATACCCAATTCACTAAGTCTCTCCTCATAGGGCATGATATATATACTAATAAGAAAAAACAAGGTGCAAGAGCCCACCGAACTTTGTAGTGGGTTGTGTGTTCTGTGAGTTGCTTTTTTGAAAACAAGAAAAGAGCTACAGGCAGGAGTTTAAAAAAGGGCATGGAGAGTGTAATTCCCACTCCTGCTCTACCATTCATCAGTGGCCTTTGCCACTGAGGAGTGTGTATGTGACTGTATACAGTTCTGTTTATAACTGGTAGGCAGTAAGGAAGAAAAAAAAACACTGTTAAGTTTAACATTGAGCGAACACATTGAGGTTTCTCATGTCCATGAATAAAAGGCAGGTGCCAATTCTTCTGGACGGTGCCATCTCTGAGGAACATGACAGTATTTGGTCCATGCTGAATGGGTGGTGGGCTAATAATACTTGACCGTTGAAACAACTGGTGTGTCAAACCTTGTGGAAACCTTGAAATGGCAGTGCGCTATTTGCCAAATAGTGACAGAAGTCTCCTCTAAAATGCTTTGTGGATTTCTGTTTGTTCAACGTCAAAAGGAAGAATTCTTCTCCAGTTGTTCTACTGCAAAGCCTCTGAGCCTGATCTTGGACATTATAGAACTGTTTGCAAGCTGTGTTAATCCTAGGAGTAATGTCCCCATTGGTTATCATATTTGTTTTGACTTGTTGGCACTGTGGACACAGCCTAACCTAAGTCAAGTACTTTCAGATACTGTTAACTGCAGTGAGAAAATGTGGCATGGTTGTGTCCCCCTCTCCCAAATTGTTGGCACATCAGCTTTGACTGGATTGGTCTCCAGGAATTCTGCTGCTTCTGGGTCTTCCTCATTTGATAGGTTCTCTAGCCATAGGCTTTAAGTGTTTGGAAACAATGCTGTAACCTAGAGGAAAATAATGCTGGCTAATATAGAAATATTTAAAGGATTATTGAGATAATGAATATGAATATAATTTAATATTCACAGAGTTGATCTGTGTAGATTCTGTTTATTCATTTATTTCAACTGTGTTGTTCATCACGAATGATTCCCAGAGCTTTATTGGGTCAGTAAAAAGCCTTCCCTCAGGCTTACAGATGAAGCGGAAACAGAGGAACATCCAAAGAAATCCCCAGAAGAAATTGGGAATCACATCTCAAGATGCTTAAAACGTGTTTTGTTAGTAGAAAAGCCCAGTGTGTTTCGGCTTAAAAGAATACACACATTGTGATTTTAAAACATCCGCCTTCTGAGCATCTTGATGTGTCTTCATGCTGTGTGTGTATGTGGGGGGGTGGATTACAGTCTAAAAAGACATGACACACAAGGCAAAAATAGATGGAAAGGCCAAAGGAAAACAAGAAAATCCAGGCACTATTTCTTAACATTACCACTTTCTAATAATGATTAGCTGTAATGAAAATGGTTCAGAGAAAAGAGGAATAAAAAAAATTGTTGGGGTCTTAGCTAAACAGATGGACTGGCTCTCCATCTTCTAGAGTCTGATGTAAGGAGCCCTGGTGGCACAGTGGTTAAATGCCTGTCCTGCACCCACTCACTCAAAACCATAAGGTTGCGAGTTCAAGACCAGCAAAAGGGCTCAAGCTTGACTCAGGCTTGCATCTTTCCGAGGAGGTCGCCAAAATGAGTCCCCAGATTGTTGGGGGCAAATTAGCTTACAGTTGTAAACCGCTTAGACACTGCTTAGGCAGTATGAAGCGGTATATAAATCAAGCTTGTTTGTTTGTTTATGTGAAGGCTGCTGAATGACTGTTGAGGGAGAGCCAAAATCAGAGGAAGGTGATCTTTTAAGGCAGGCTGATAACTGCCCTGCTCTCTAAGTAGGCCTATAGAAAAAGAGGAGGGAGAGAGGGCAGGGAAACCAACATGTATATTTAAAAAACTGAAATGGGAACCCATTCGTTCCCAGACATGATTTGGTTGGAAGGTGACTGCTCTGAAGCATTTTAGAAGTACTTAATGTTTCAGTTTTGTAGGTGTTAAGTATGTTTTATTTTTGAAGTTGGTTCAATTCCCCAAATTTTCAAACCAGCCAGAAGCCACAGCAGCTTCCTGTGTCTGAGCATTTTGTGGGGTGAAATCAAGTGCTTCAGGATGTTAAGTTTTCCCTAGACCACTAATGTATGGTTCTGGTGTGGTTAGCAGTCTCTTTGGAGAAGATCAAACCTAGGCTCTGGGCAGCATCCAATCCTTCTGAGATGTCTGGCTTTTTTCTGGCTTAAAACTGGGAGTTTTATCTTCCCTTGAAAATGTCCAGCACAGTGCCAGTTGGGTTCAGCATTTTCTATGCATAAGAATGGTTTTTGTGGGCAAAGCCAGTGTGGTTTGGAGTCTAGAATCTTGCTCCTGGACCTTCCTTCAGTGTATAGTTGGTATTGCATTGCTATGTATTGTTGGAAGGGAGGAGAAGAAGAGATGTTCGAAGCTGCCCCAGCCCCAAATTGGATTTGCAGATACTGTTGCTGACAGTGATGTTCTCTTCTTTCAGGCTGTGAAGCTTACAAGTTCGCGAACCCAGTTACCTTATGAATATTACTCCTTACCATTCTGCCAGCCTCCTAAAATCACATATAAAGCAGAGAATCTAGGTAAGACACATTGCCTTCTATCTGAGTCTCAGCACCAGGCCTTTGACTTCACCCTGCACATGTTTGACGCTTCACTGTTTGGTCACAATCCTGTATGGGTTTGGAATAGTGTAATAGTTCTGCACACAGGGTTACACTACAGATGGCCATTCACTGACTGCAGGACTGACCACAGAGTAGCTGCAGCCCTCCCCACTACCACATGGTGATTCAGTGCCTAGGGAGAGTGGTGAGGGATCAGAGAACTGTGGCTGTGTCCCTATAGCCAGGTGCAAAATGATTACATCCTCCACCAAGGTCCATTGGGATCCTCTGGTGATCTCAGTTGATGCTGTTAGCATTTCAGGTCTGGCTGTGGGCACATAGCCAGACACTTAAATCTCTCCCCCACCTTTTAGCATGAACAACCGTTGATGGAGGAGAGTTGCAGTGACTTCATAGTAGGTCTGGGTAGGTAGCTTTTGTCAGGGATGATGGGAGTTGTAGCTCTTCACCTCTGGCTCTAACTCACCACCTTGTTATGCACCGGCGCTGACCAGTTTTGGCCAGTGGTTAAAGCTTTGCTCAAAAGCAGCAGAGTTTCAGAGAATAGGCTGAAGACCCTGACAAACTCTCCAAGCCTTCTCACTCGTGCTCCACAGAAGTCTTCACACTTCTCCAGGTTCCTGCTGGCTCTTGTATCTTCACCCAAGACACCAGACAACTCAGTAGTCTTATATAAAAGATCTACTTTATTCTACTATATACAATACTCCAAACTATCCACACTACTCCACAAAATACATTGGGAATCAAAGCAATTATTATAGTCATAGTAAAACACCACCCACTTAGCCAGTTTCCACCCAGTGGGCGTGTACATCCATTTTGATTGGTTTTCATAGTTCAGCCCATAATGAATGATTTCATCATTTCACCTTGTCCACTTAACAATTCTCAGGTGCTTTCAATTATACTCTCTACATTTCTGTCCTTGGCATTTAGGACTTGCTAATTACATTAGCTTTTACACCTGTGTGGCTTCTTGATTGCTTTTGCTGAGTCATAGTGACTCTCACATACATGTTTTATTTCTGTCACTGTATATCCCATGTTGCTTTTTCCTTAACGGCTTTGGTTGGTGTGGAGGGAGGCATACAGTAGTCCTTCTTGCCTCCAGCCTTTTCCTGTAGCTTCTAGGGATATAAAGCTCCATAAATTTTATGCTTGCAGGCAAGAATGAATAATTTTACAGACTTTCTCCTCATGGAAACAAAGGTCTAAAATTGTAGTTTTTAAAGACTTTTGACAGTGTGGGGCAAAAATAATGCATGCAAATATTGTTTTCTTTACAGAAAATAAAGTTGTCTCTGAAGGAAATGTATTTTCAGTGCAAAAACCGAGGGGAAGTTTTTTTTACTTACTGTACAGAATAAGCAATGGGAAAGATTCTTCTCTGTCCAGTATTTTCCTCATCAAGATTTTCTGACACTCAGGAAACCCCAATTTTTCATTACTTATTTAAATATTTTGAATATTCTTTCTGGTAGACTGAAACACAATGAGAAACCAGAAGAGCTTTGATTGAGCTGTTGCTGATGGGTTTTATGTGACCCTTGCATGGGAGATGCTTCATCCTAGGAGGTGGACCTCTTTAAGGAAATAGGAGTACTTCTTAAAAGGAACTGTGAATGTCCATCCAAGAAGTTTAGAACAATGGAAATTGTTTCTCCTCTGTGGACAAGGGAGGATAATTGCTGCGGTGGCCAGTGCCATAGTGCATAACCGTTGCCAAAATTTGGCTGAGAGTCCACCCCAGAAGTGAGAACTTGAAGGATGTCCATCTAACCTCTGTTTAAAGGTCTCCAAAGATGGGCAGCCCATTCCATTGTTGAACAGCTCTTGCAGTCAAAACATTCCTTGCTAATGTTTAGGTGAAATCTCTTTTCTTATAGTTGCACCCATTGATTCATGTTGCAGTCTCTGAATTGGCAGAGAGCAAGCTTCCCTAATGTTGTCTGAGGGATTATAGAGTTGTAGTCCTCAAAGGTAAACTGCCTTATTCTAAGTTCAGCCTTTGCTTCATCTAGCTAAGTCAACATGGGCTGCTCTCTACTAGCAGCTCAGACAGCCCAGATGTTTTTAGCTGGAGGTAGTGGAGATTAAAATGGGGTAGAGTGGGATTGCTGTGCCTCTGGGTTTGGAAATCTTCTTCTCAAATTGTATTATTTGCTGTCTGCCCTTCCTGCAGGTGAGGTCCTCCGAGGGGATCGGATTGTCAACACTCCATTCCAGGTTTTCATGAACAGTGAGAAGAAGTGTGAGGTTTTGTGTAATGTTCCAAATAAGCCAGTTGTTCTGAAGAAGGAAGAGAGCAAGCTGATTGCTGAACGAATCCAGGAGGAGTATTATGTCCACCTGTAAGTCTTTCTGCCCTGGATATCAACTCCCACTAGGCATCTCTCCTTACAAAAGGGCCAAAATAGGTGGCAGAGGGCAAATAGGGCTGACATAAAGGCTTGTTATTGCAGCATCGCCGACAATTTGCCAGTGGCCACAAGGCTGGAGTTTTACTCAAACCACGAGGAGGAAGAGAAGAACAAGGAGAAGGACATACAATTTGAGCATGGCTACCGGCTTGGCTTCATGGACAGCAGTAAGGTGAAGATGTCTATACTGACCTAGGGAGGAGGGTTCAGAGGAACCATTAAGAGATCGAGGGAGGGGATAAGAGAGAGTCATCTTGATCTTTTTAAAGTTGTAGACTTCTGAATTCCTCAAGGACCACTTCTGTTTCTTTTTGTTTTGGGATTCAAAACAGTAAACTTCTTAAAATATGCTCAGTTTAAAAAGTTTGAATCTGGCAAGAGTAGGACTTCACATTTTTCATGAATCTTTTCACCTCCTGCTGAAATATAGATCCTAATCTTGCAAATGGAATCTTAAGAACACAATAAATTCTGACCCACTGATTTAGTGTGTATAATATATTCTGGTTGCCAGATTTCAAATACCTTTTGAGGAGGCACAGAATCCTTGTATTCTAGGATGCTGTGGTATGCTTTAGCATTCTGCCTAAATGTCATTCTCTGTCTTTCTGAAGCAGCACCCTGACCTCCTTGTGGATTGTTGTTGGACATTGTCCCATTCAAATGGGACCCGTCCCTGTTTCAGGTCCTCTAACATCTCCTAATGTCAATCCGTTTTAGTTCTACCTGCACAACCACCTCTCCTTCATCCTTTACTACCACAGAGAAGAGATGGAGGAGAAACAGGAGCCGACCTTCCGGGTGGTTCGCTTTGAAGTCATTCCACAGAGCATTAAGCTGGCTGGTAAGCCGTGTCATCCTGTCTGGGAATGGAGCAAAACTTGTTCTCTCTTTGGGTCCCCTTAATATTCTTTCCCTTATCTTAGGAGAATGGGTCATAGCCCAATTATTTTGTATTGTGAAAGCCCCAATTCATTCTCCTGGTCACAAGGATGGAGAAATACTGCTGCCTGTGACCTGGGGTTGTTGTTGAAAGGGATCACAAAATTATGCTGGGGTACAAGAATCAAAGGTCTGACTGCATAAAGCAATTTTGCATGTTGCTGCTCCCACAGGAGATCTAGCAAAGGAGACTTGTAATGCAACTGATTAATGTGTCTGCAGTACAGGGTTGATGTGCAAAGGGTGGGTGTTCAGAGCTTACGTAGGGCCTGGGCCCCTGGAACCAGAGCATTTATCAGAACAGTAATGTGAGGTTTTGCTCCCTAGATCTGAAAGCAGATGAGAAGGGCTTGTGTATCCTTCCTGAAGCTGCCAACTCAGCTCCTCAAGAGATTGATCCCATGAAGGAAAATGAGTTGCTCTTTACCTATTCTGTGCGCTGGGAGGTAAGGGATTGGGGAGTGGGGAGGTCGGATGGGATGGGATGGGATGGCTGAAGATGAGATTGAGGTAGGCTGGCTGGCCAGGAAGAGAATGAAGACAGTGCAATAGATGTGAAAAGGGCATGAGGTTGAAGTCATGCATCAGCCTGATACGCAAATATGATTAAAATTTTATGCACCTTAGAAGCACTTTTCTTTTTTAGAAGGGGGTCAGGACATCTTGCAGGCATTAAAATATCCCGAAAAATACAAGCAATATAATTGTAGTAGACTAAAACTTTACATCCCCTCCACCAAGAATACCGAGGCACTGGGAAAAATTAGTACAGTGGGCCCTCTCCTTACGCAGGGGATCCGTTCCGGACCACCACCACCACCACCCCGCGTAAGGGAAAATCTGCGTATGCTGGAGCCCCATAGGAAACAATGAGTTGTGTGCACACGCGCCATTGTTTATATTGTTGCGCAGCTTCCGCTTAAGCAGAAGGCTGCATGTAGTGCGCCCGCGTATGGCACGGGCGCACTGTAAGTATAATCAGTAAGTGGGGTTGGGATTGCGTGATTCTCCAGATGTCATTTTACTGCAGCTTCAAGCATTCTTCATTGTTGGCTGTGCTGGTGAGGGTTTGTCAGAATCTGCCATGATGAGAGAATATAGTAGTAGTGAGGTATGGTAAAATAGGGATAATTGGGATAGAGAAACAGCTTTGGTATATTCAAGGAAAGCACAGGAAGGGAAGGCAAACAGCAGAGAGTCTGTAATTCAGTTGAAATGCAGAAACAGAGACAGATGGGCAGTGGCTGGAATAGTTAAGATATATGGCTCTATTAGGTCCTGAGTGAAGAAGTGTTTGATGGTCAGTTAAAAGACCTCTTTGATATGTTAGAAGGACCGTGGGCTGGGGGTTGGACAAAGGGGGTCTGGAAAGAAAATTCTTAAAGGTGGGATGTTTTGGAGCACAACTTAGATTTGACTCCAACTGGTCTGAAGCGAATCGTTTTGTATTCTGAATATACTGTCAATTAATCTCACTGCTATGTTTAATTGGTTTTTCAAATCAGGGTTTGTGAATCATGACAGGGCTGTTGGGAGTTGCAGTTTAACCACATCTGAAAGCCTGCACAGGCCCCTCTCCTGACCAGATTTAAGGGAATCTGTTTCTCCTATATGTGTGTTAGCTAAACTGAGATTTAATGGGCAAACTTTGCTTTGGGCACTTCTGTTGTTTGAAGAAGATGAAGTTTCCTTGGTTTGGAGTTTTTTCCAGTGATGGTATCTGTACTGTGGAATTCTCTATTCAGGGTAACCTGCCATGCCTTGCTCCATTTTGAGCAGGGTATCAATCTTTTATGATGCCTGGGGGTGGCATGTTTTGAAAATAATCACTTGTTTTGGTACTGGGTAAGATTTAATGTTATTCCTTATTTGTGCAGGAAATGTGTACTTTAGGTTTGACTAGAAGATTGGCTCATGGAAGATTATAGTGTAAAAGAAAGTTCTACATATAGAAACACAGCCCAGAACCTCCAGTCCTGTGGTCTGTTGCTGGGGTTCTTTTTTGGAACATGCATCCTCAGGGTGCCTAGCAACTTGGAGGGAGTGTTCTCTCCACCGGGAAGTGAAGGAGGCAAGCAGGCTTCCCCACAGCTTGTCTTCTCTAGCTATTGGACAGGACCAGTATGTTTTACCATCCACTTTAGAATTGATATATCCTCCTGCTGCTACTGCTGTATATTTTCCAATACATACTATTTTCAGGGCTTTCTCTGAAAAGCTGCTTGCCAACTGCTGTGTATGTTGTTTACCTCTAAGCCTGTCTTCTATACCTAGTGGTCAGTCTGTTGAACAGTCTGGCTAATCATCTTCTACAGGAAAGTGACATCAAATGGGCTTCTCGTTGGGACACATACCTCACCATGAGCGACGTGCAGATACATTGGTTCTCCATCATTAACTCTGTTGTGGTCGTCTTCTTCCTTTCAGGTGAGAGACAAACTGTCTTGTGGGTATGCATATCTGTCTGAAATCTGTTTGCTGCTACCTAGTAGGGTTGGGGACCTTCACTTACACAAGAGTAGCACAGGCCTTGTGTTGTCATTTCTGGGTCTATGGAGTGCTTGCAGGGGAAACAAAACTCATGTGTTCTGTTGGACTTGGGTTCAAAATCTAGCTTTAGGCAAGCTACTGATGCCTCTTTTCAGCATCCTATTCCTTGGAGAATGGTGGAGTCTCCTTCCTTGGAGGTCTTTAAACAGAGGCTGAATGGCCATCTGTCAGGGATGCTTTGATTGAGAGTTCCTGCATGGCAGAATGGGATTGGACTGGATGGCCCTTGTGGTCTCTTCCAACTCTATGATTCTATTCTAAGTGGCTGCAGAATGAGCAGAACCACTTCCAACTGTAGGAGAGACATACTCCTGTTAAATGTGCTTTCATAAGGAAAACCTTTCTGCCAACAGTAGCACCTTCCAGCCCATCCTGTGATATATTGTGATGGTTTTCTCTTTGTATAGGTTAATGTACCCTAGGATTGATCTACGTTTGGTCCTCTAGATCACTGCTGTTCAAAGTGATGGTTCCTGTTTGTTAACAGTTCCTGGCATGTTTCCAGGGAAAAAGCACAATTGTACTATAAATATGGTGCCAGTCTCTGGCACAGTGGAAAGAAGTAATTGCTGTCCCGCAGATCATAATAGCCTGCAAAGCACATAATAGCCTGCAAAGCAGCTCCCATCAGCTCCTAGTGAGGGCAGAAAGGCCAAGTGATCATGAGAGTCTCATTCCAGTAACATTTGGAGGGCCACATACAGGTTGTTCAATTCTGGTGTGTCCTTTCATGTTGGGAAGCATTTGGAGGTGCTGCCTCCCACCACAAGCTGTGCATTCCATTCTGTTGTAAATGCACATTAGAACTCTCAAAGGCTGCAAGGGTTGAAAGTGGATCATACATGTATGTTAGGTTATGTCAGTGACATAGCTGTGTTAGCCTGGGATGTCAGTATGCAAAGGGATCTTGTAGCAGCTTTGAGACTAACTGCGTGAAAAAAGTTGTGGCATAAGGTAGACGTGGTCTATTTTCTCAGGTGCAGGCTGCAACTTCTTTCACTCAGTCTCAAAGGTGTTACAAGATCCCTTTGCATATAATAATAATAATAATAATAATAATAATAATAATGGATTTATTTATAGCCTGCCCAATCACAAGGAATCAGGGCGGGTTACAACAATAAAGAAAGTACAAAGCAAACAAACACTAACAATAAAATAAGGAAGCAATTCACAATAGCAAGAAGTAGCAAAAATACATAGCAATTCACGACAGCAATAAAATTAACAAAGCAAATTATATAGCAATAAATGAACAAAACAAGTAAAATAGAAAATCATCTCCATTCTCAATCCCCCATCCCAATCCTAAAATCAATATGAACGATATACAATCTTAAAACATATGTTATGATGTTGACAGCACTTTGACTTTTAGGGACCCTTTCCCCTCAGTGGCACATGTTTTGAGCTCTTGTTGCCAGATAGAATTGCTGCACCATGGTCATCCCACACATTCTGTGGCTAGTTTATGAAAGGCTTGTCCCTGAACTGTGGACAGAGACAGGCTGCCATTTCTGAAGGTGGAGGTGAGGAGGCTGGAGCCTCCCTGGGATATTAAATGAGCCCAATGCAAGCTGTGCTTATTTGCTTTACCCTTTTTTGGAAGCAAAGAGAGGAAGAAAGGAAAGAGGGTTCTCTCAGCCCTGGTCGAAGAGAAAGAAGAGCATCCTCTAGTGGACAAGGACAGTGCCAAAACCTACAAACAGTTGCTAGAAATTTGATTGTGTTGGTCTATGAGTATACAATCATAGAATCATCGAGTTGGAAGAGATCACAAGGGCCATCCAGTCTAACCCCCTGCTATGCAGGAACACACAATCAAAGTAAAACCCCAAACTGTACTCTTGGACAATACTTTAACGGGATGAACCAAAAGCCACAAAAATCACCAATTAAATAAGCTATTACTAAATAAGACAATAACTAACAAAAATACATTGAACAGCTAATTGAAACGGTATGCAACATATTAGACATGTGAGTAAAAAATACATATTGGTGGTTTACTTGATGTTGTTAAACTTGTTTGTTTCCTGTTCTTAATTATTCATTTGGTCAATTTTTCCAGGCTTGCTGCTCATGCTTTATGTTCAATTTCTGTTTTGTTACATTGATGTAAGCATCAAAACATACAAACATCCCTGTGACAAGATAGAAGCTCCACATGTAACATGAGTAGCAAATCTGTAAATGATTATGTGAAAAATTCAGAACAGTAACTTCAAACAAAAGGTGGCTCAGACTATGAAGATATGGCTTCTCTCAGCCCCTGGGGGAAGAAAAAGGTGAGTGTGCTCCCTCATTTTTCCCTCCTTCTCTGAGCTGAGATCAGCTGCTTCTCCATGGTCTGAATCACCTCCCTTTCCTCCAGACCAGTAGGTGCCACAGCAAGGCCCCCTCAGGGACTGACAGCTGCTGGGATGGTGGAAAGAATCAGAATGGCACTTGCCGGGCCTACGCTCGGATGTAGGATCTCAACTAGTTTGGGTTGGCATCTTCTCATTCCAGGATTTTGTGCTTTTCAGGTATTCTCAGCATGATCATCATCCGGACGCTCCGGAAGGATATTGCCAACTACAACAAAGAAGATGACATTGTACGAAACTTATGTGCTTGGCAGGGTGGAGCTCAAGGGCAGTGGCAGGGAGGGAGAATACCTCTCTCTTCTGCAAGTGATAGCCATTTTATATTTATTTATTTATTTATTTATTTACTTACCTACCTACCTACCTCATTGATATGCTACCTTTCTCCCAAAGTGGGACCCAAGGTGACTTCCAAAAACAGCAAATTAAAAGTGTTTACAATAAAATTTTGAAAAGAATTAAAAGTTCTTTACATGAAACGCTATAAAAACACTTCAAAAGCCATGCAAGTTAAAAACAAATGAAACACACAGTGAAATAAACATTTGTCATGGGCCAGGGATAGATTTTGCTTCAGGGATCTGTAAGCCATAGTTTAGCCATCTTGTTTAGAGGTTATTCACAAATGTGTTCTCTTTAAAGGAGAGTCACTTTGCAACTTGTATTTGAATATCTTGTTTTACAGTTGTGTTGTGCTGGCTTTTATATCTATATTGGCCCCTGATTACCATAGTGTCCCCCCCCCTTTTTTTTTTTTTAATGAGATTGTTCTAAAACAATTAGATTTGGCACTGTCTCTTTGATTCTTTTTTTATGTGATGCGCCATATACATTGATGACAGTATATGAATTGATGATGATGATTGGCAACTTCATGTTTCACATACTGGAGTGTAATAATTTTCAATATATCCTCATCCAGCCTTTTTTACTACAGTGTACATTTTCCAGTTGTAGGCCGTGTGTGTGTGAACGCCTACAACAACAATAACAACAATATTTATATTCCGCCTTTTCCCTGGGGAATTAAGTTGCCTGCTGGCTTATGGTGACCCCATGAATTACCCATTCCTTATTCTGAAATATAGCCTATAGTACCTGGCATTCCCTAGTGGCCTCCCATCCAAGTACTAAGCAAGGCTGACCCTGCTTAGCTCCAGGATCAGACATGATCTAGTGCCTTCATGGTATTTAGGCCAGTATCTAGGAACAATTTAAACTGTTGTCAAGTTGGAATTGCTCTGAAATGAGAGAAGAGCCCAGTTGTGGTTGGGAAGTTCAGTGTGTTTGTTCTCTTTTGTGCACACATCCTCACCACATTGCTCTCACTTTGTGGCCCTGTTTTCAGTCCTGCTGTGTCCTGATTCTTCCCACAGGAAGACACCATGGAGGAGTCTGGGTGGAAGCTTGTGCATGGTGATGTCTTCAGGCCTCCTCAGTATCCCATGATCCTCAGCTCCCTCCTGGGCTCTGGGATTCAGCTTTTTTGCATGATCCTGATAGTTATTTGTGAGTATCACCTGGTAGGTCTAAACATGCTTTGATGTGAGAAAGTGTGTGTTCTTGAGCTGGGAAACTGGGCATGAAGGGCACTGATTGTTGAAGTTACTTGTAGCTCTGCGGTCTGGATTTGGTTCGGCCATATCTTTAAAGTCTTCTGTGGTCCTGTCTCCATGCTACAGCCTTTATCCTCTCTACTCTTGCATCCTAATACTTTCCTGTCCATGACCTTCACTCCTCCAGTTATACTGCTCTTAGTTTCTCAGAGATGTCCTGGTCCCTCAAAAAACTTTCTCCCTTTCTCAGTTTTAGTTTTCCAGAATGGCTTGTTTCAACCTGCCTCTGCCAACTTCCTTGAATTTCTCATCAACTCCACCTTTATCAGATGTCCTTTGGCAAAAGGACATAGTTCTCATATACTATTACAGTTAACAAGACTACATGTGAAAGGGATCTGAGAGTCCTAGTGGAGCAGAAGTTGAATATGAATCAACAGTGTAATGCAGCAACTAAAAAGCCAATGCGATTCTAGGTTCCATCAATAGAAATATAGTGTCTAGATCAAGGGAAGTCCTAGTGCCACTGTATTCTTTGGTCAGGCCCCACCTGGAATAATACTGTGTCTAGTTCTGGGCGTCACAGTTCAAAAAGGATGTTGTCAAGCTGGAGCGTGTCCAGAGGAGGGTGATTAAATGGTGAAGGGTCTGGAAACCATAAAGCCCTATGAGGAGTTTGGCCACCAAATGGAAGCTAATGAAGATAAAGTAATCCCCAGGGTGCCTTTTTTTTTTAAAGAAGCCTTCAAGTAGTCTTTGGAAAATTCAAAATGTTTTTGTTCACTTATGCAAAATATTTACCTAATTTGGTTGCTTCATTTCACATGTGCATATTGCGAGTTTTAACTAAAAGTAGTTAGCTGAAATCTATTGAATGACTCTTTTTTAATTGTGATGCAGGAACCTATCCTTTTTGCATCTGAGCCTTTGGCTTTCGTGGCTTTGATTATTCATAGATTTGAGAGATATGTTTTCTCTAGGAATCTCTAGTCCCTCCAACACATCTCTGTGGCAACATCTGCCAGGTGTTACACTGGAAGACATAGAGATTTCTAGAGAGAACACTTCTTCAGGCATTTGTAGGTCCTCCAATGCAATTCTGTGGTAAACCTCTGTCAGATGTTGACTATAGAGTTGTGCTGGAAGACCTAGAGATTCCTAGAGAGGTGTTCTATCAAGTAAAAAAAATAGTGGGTTTTTATTTGTGATTTTTTTTAACTTTCATGGGTGTCCTGCACCCCTAAGCCCAGTGAATGTGGAGGGTCCATTGTACTTGAATTCTAAAACCTGACACATGCACCCCTCATATGTTTGCAGGCTGTACGTTTGAGTTGTGGCTGCCCAGGAGGGTAAACAATGAGTCTGTGTCTGTTTGTTGGATTTGTGGCTTGAGCGTGGCATCCTGTATCTATTTCTCACCCTTCTTTTGCTTTGCAGTTGTAGCCATGCTGGGGATGCTGTCTCCGTCTAGTCGAGGAGCCTTGATGACCACTGCCTGCTTCCTCTTCATGTTCATGGGGTAATTTATCCACGTATTAAAACAATTATTTTTGTTGTTATGTTAACCTGACCATCAAGTAAATTTCGACTTATAGCAATCCTGTGGTGAGACTTCCAAGTCACCCTGTTATCAGTAGCCCTGCTCAGGTCTTGCAAATTGAGGGCAGCTATGAGTTCCTTGATTGGATCTATCCATCTGTAATGGGGTAGTCTTCTTTTCCTTCTACCTTGCCAAGCACTATTGTCTTTTCCAGTGAGCCACGTCATCTCATGATATGTCCAAAGTATGACGTATAGGGAGAGTTCAGGGAGATTTCAGGGTCACATACAAGTAAAACATTATAGACAGCAGATTTAAATAGGCTGCAAACATAATTTGAGCAGGCT
The DNA here is from genome assembly GCF_019175285.1 of Sceloporus undulatus. NCBI lineage: Eukaryota > Metazoa > Chordata > Lepidosauria > Squamata > Phrynosomatidae > Sceloporus > Sceloporus undulatus. The sequence continues at coordinate 3,378,926 of NC_056525.1, read as the reverse complement.
AAAAACATAAAAATCTAACAAAAGACAGTGGAAGGTTAAAACCATTTATATGTACATTTGAGACTGAAATTTGGCTATTGTTTTAAGTTGGTGCCAGAATGAAACCAGTGTTGGTGCCAATCAGGTCTCCAAGGGGGGGAGGGCAATCCACAGTCAGAGTGCAACAGCAAAGAATGACCTCTCCCCTATCCTCCCATTGCTGGGACACAGAGGAGCCTCTACAGACATCAGAGCTTGACCAGGCCTATCTGTAAAGAAAAAGGCTTTCCTTCCAGTACTGAACTCTTAAGATGTTTCATACTTTGGTTTCCTTGCCAGCACCTTGAGGTTAGATGGGAAGCATGTTGGCAGGGGCAAGTGTGGCTGCAACTTAGCAGCCAGTGTGCCCAGAGAGAAGATGGGAGATGACCATTTGCTTTTCTCCATCCTCCTCCTTGTCCTCTAGGGTATTTGGTGGTTTCTCTGCTGGCCGGTTATATCGGACACTGAAAGGTCATCGATGGAAGAAAGGAGCTTTCTGTGTAAGTGACCCTGCCACCTTTAGAAATGGGGGAACTTAGTGCAGATGTTTAGTAGGCAGGATGGTCTCAGTTAGAGCCAGACTCTGAGATCAGAGCTAGGCAAAATACATCTATAGATATTTCTGAACTGCACCTCCCATCAGCCCTTGCTACTATAGTCAGTGGTGATGAATGCTGGGAGTTGCAGTTCAGCAGCATCTGGATGGCCGCACTTTGCCTACCCTGTTCTGGAGTCTCATTTGTCCTGATGGTGGTCATAATGATAGCAAGTTTTCTAAAAGAAGCAGACACACAAAAGTCTGTTGGTTGTGTCCATTCAAGTTGCAATCTGACTAAACAGCAACCTTATCTTGGACTCGTCTTGGAAAGATTTATCCTTTAGAACAGGTTTTCCATTCCCTTTCTCTAAAGCTGAGAGTGTGAGACTTGCTCAAGGCCCCCCGAAGGGTTTCAGTGGCAGAGCAGGGATTCAAACCCTGGTCTCCCACAGTCCTAATCCACTCAAATCACTATTCAGTACCTCACTGACAAAATTTATTCAGAGAAGGTTTTCTAATGCCATTGTCTGACACTGAGAGTGTGGGACTTGCCCAAGATCACCTGGTGAGTATTCATGGCTGAGTAGAGAATCAAACCATAGTTTCCCAGAATCTTAACACTCAGATCACTGCACCAGGCCGGCTTTCTCACAGTTGGAAATTGCTCTGACATACCGTATTTTCCGGTGTATAAGGCGACGGGGCGTATAAGACGACCCCCCAACTATTTAAATAAAAATATACAGTTTACCATATACTCGCCGTACAAGACCACCCGAGGCCTTGGAAGGCCAGCGCTGGGCACGCGCCCGCCACCCCATAGGGCCAGCCTCCGACACCTCAGAAGGCCGGTGCTGGGCGCGCTCACACCGCCCCTTCGAGCCGGCCTCCGAAGGCCAGCGCTGGGTGCGCGCGCGCCTCCCCATGGGGCTAGCCTCCGGCCTCCAAGGCCTCGAAAGGCCGGTGCTGGGTGGGCTTGCGGCGGCCCATGGGGCTGGCCTCCGAAGCTTCGTAAGGCCAGCGCTGGGCGCGCGCTCGCCTCCACATGGGGCTGGCCTCAGAAGCTTCGTAAGGCCAGTGCTGGGCGCGCGCTCGCCTCCGCATGGGGCTGGCCTCCGGCCTCCAAGGCCTCAAAAGGCCGGTGCTGGGCGGGCTCGCGCCGGCCCATGAGGCCAGCCTCCGAGACTTCGGAAGGCCGGCGCTGGGCACGCGCTCACCTCCCCATGGGGCAGGCCTCCGGCCTCTGAGGCCTCGGAAGGCCGGTGCTGGGTGGGCTTGCGGTGGCCCATGGAGCCGGCCTCTGAAGCCTCGGAAGGCCGGCACTGGGCGCGCGCTCGCCTCCCCATGGGGCTGGCCTCCGGCTTCCAAGGCCTCGAAAGGCCGGTGCTGGGTGGGCTTGCGGCGGCCCATGGAGCTGCCCTCTTGCCTCCTCTGAGGCTTTGGAGAGCCGGCGTTGAGCGCGCACGCGCCGGCCCATGAACTTTCCCTCCGGCCTCCTTATACGGGGCGTATAAGACGACCCCCAACTTTTCAGAAGACGTAAAGGGGTTCAAAAGTCGTCTTATAGGCCGGAAAATACGGTAATTCTGGAGAGAAAGAGCCAGTAGGCATCTTTGTTAAAGAGAGAATAAATGGTTGTAAATCATGTAAACCTGGCCTCCCTGATCCCCTCTTTCCTCTCGTGGCCCCATCTTCAGTGATGGTTGAGGATCTCCAGAGGGACACCAGGGTTTTTAGTTTGTTTTAACTATATTTTATGTTTTGATACTGTGTTTTTAATCTGTTATATTTTTTAATACTTTTATAAGGAGGGAGGGATTATAATGTTTTTAAATTTATATTTTACTCTGTTATAATCACTGTTGTCAACCGCCCGGATTGGTTCGCCACAGGGCGGTATACAAATAAATATTATTATTATTATTATTATTATTATTCTGCTGCTAGTTTTCGCAGGTAGGAGTTCCCAGCTTCTGAACACCACAGACTTGCTTACTTTCCTCTCTGGCATCCGAGACTTTACTGAGTACTGCTGTAATACTTTGAGGTTGATCTCCTTAGCTGTAGCACAAGGAGGATACATGCAGAGAGGCAGATAAGAGATTTGTTGTGTGCCTTCAAGTCATTTCTGACTCATAGCGACCCTATAATAGGGTTTTCTTGGCAATATTTGTTCAGAGGTTTGCTCTTGCCTTCTCCTGAGGTTGAGAGAGTGCGACTTGCCCAAGATCACCCAGTGGGTTTCATGGCTGAGTGGGAGATCAAACCCTGGTCTCCAGAGTCGTAGTCTAGCACTCAGCTTTTTAAAAAATGGTTTCCCCTTGTTGCTGAGTGTGGTTGAGAAAGATGAGAGTGGCTGAGCCTTTGTAGAGGTGAAATTTGAACTGGGGACTTCCTGACTGGATGCTTGGTGGGTCAGCTGGTGCTAGGAGGACTCTCCGGCTGCTGGACTACTCCAGTCCCCCAGAATACCTTGTCCTCAGGTGTGCTGATACTCCTTCTCCCCACAGGTTCTGATTTAGTCCGTTTTGCTTCCTTCCTTGCAGACAGCCACACTGTATCCTGGCGTTGTCTTTGGAATATGCTTCATCTTGAACTGCTTCATCTGGGGCAAGCACTCAACAGGAGCGGTACGCCATTTCCTGCTTCCCACATTCTTCTCCTTACCTTCTGTGCAATCTCCTCTCATAGCCTACTCATACCTTTACATTTATTTATTTATTTAGGCACGTGTTTATTGTGTGTGTTTTTAATTCACTTTTTTTAAGTGCCAAAGGCAGCTAAGAGGCTTTTTAGAACAGTGGAACAAAACAAACATCAGAAAACAAATGAAGCAATAAACCCATTAAAATTGCCAGCATCCTGAAATTTCATGGAAATCATCACTTCAAACATTAATCCAATCTCAAAGGGCAGTTTGATGTTTGAATGCAGCACTCTTGTGTTTCTGGGTTTCTTTTGTGCCAAGATATGTAGTTTTCTTTATTTTTAAAAAAATGTGGGTTAACTTTATATAGCTGCATGGCCATTCCCTTTTGCCTTCGGTTATCATTTGTACTGTGTTAGCATTAGGGCACTGTACCTACTCCTGTAAAACCAAGTTAAAGCATGGGAGAGAAATGATTCCCTCCTGCATCTCCTAATGGAATTTTAAGTTTTTGCATGTGCTAAAAATACATTTTTATCAATAATTTTTCAACTGCTGTTACTCAGAATATTCTATTAATATCTCAACAAAATGTATTTTCGCTCATTATCATGTAATCTGCCTGTATTAGGTTACATAGTTCATTCTCATTCATACTACTTTTGTTCACAAAGCTGTTTTTTGTCTTATTTACATATTAAAATCTCTCCAGACACATAACAGAGCTAGCATGAATATTCAAAAAATGATGGAAAACGTGTTTCTTGACTGTCAAGAAATCTGACCAAGAATCTTTGCAGCTTGGGACGTATTCTTGGTACAAAATTAACACATGGCTCTTTTGCTCAGGAAACGGCAATTCTCTGGGCAGAAATAGTATTTTTATTTATTTCATTTTTCTGCTTGAAAATGTTGTTTCCTATTTAAAAAATATTTTAGCTCAAGACAGCCATGGGCAGAATTAAGTCATAAAACCACAAATAGTCCTTGAAAATGGTAATTTTCAAAGACTTCCTTGCAGCAGGAAGAAAATTGCTAAAGTTACTTGTTGCTTTCTTTCATGGATGACCAGCTGTTCTATACAACTTTGATTCTTCGTGCTCCTTTGTGAAGTGTGTCTCTTGTATGCTGTCTATTTTTGTAGCTCCATCCTATGGAATCTTGGGATTTGTAGTTTTGCATGGTCTTTAGCCTTCTCTGCCACACAGTGTTGGTGCCTCACCAAACTACAAATCCCAGGGTTCTATAGGGTGGAACCACTGAAGTTAAAGGGGTGTCAAATTGCATTTTTTCTATGGTGTAGATCCAAGATTCACTGACAGTGATGACTGTAGGACCCCCCCCCCCCCCAATGGTGATATGCTGGAGGTTGTGTTGGGGGAACAACATTGGTGTTTGAGTTTCAGCTCCTTTTGCCACATCTGGGTCAATTTGGCATGGAACTGTTTTTTGCCAGCTGTTCTGAAATGGGTGGGCTCCTTTTTTCAGGTCCCATTCCCCACCATGGTGGCTCTTCTGTGCATGTGGTTCGGCATCTCCTTGCCCCTGGTCTACCTGGGCTACTACTTCGGATTCCGCAAGCAGCCATACGACAATCCTGTGAGGACTAATCAGATTCCAAGGCAGATCCCAGAACAGAGGTGGTACATGAACAGATTTGTTGGGTGAGTGATTGAGGGGGATCGTTTTCAGTCCGGCTGGGTAACCACTTGGGAACAGCAAGGAGATGGGTGCAGAAAGCCCCTTTCCCATCCTCTGGGCCCCTGTGCCAGGCCCTGGAACAGGAGTCCCCTTGAGGCTAGTTTTGGCTGGGTTTGGGGGATGTCCCATTGAGCTGTCCAGTACTGAATGGGTGGTTCCTATTGAGTGGGTTCTTTCTGGATTGAAAAGCTTCCTTATTCTGCTGCTTCTCCACCTCACTTTGGGGTGGCGTGGGGTGGAGGAGTAAGGTCTGAACTTTTCTGTCTGTTTAACACTCTCTATTGAAACAATCAACATGCAGACCTGTAACTTGTGCCTCCAATAACGTATCTTTTTCCTCCCCTGTATGAACTCTGTACCATTTTTACCAGATGAAGATGGTAGTGAGCTTTGAAAACTAGTCTATTTATTTATTTAGGATTTTTATACCTCACCTTTCAGCCCCAAAGGTTCCCTGAGCAGCTTACAAATTGTTTATTTAACAGTACCCTGCAGTCTAAATAAGACACGACACACACGCAACAGGGATTGGAAATGGGAGAGGAGATGAAGTCCAGCAGATAGATGGTGGCTGCTCTTCTCTCCCTCAGAAGCCAGAGGAGTACATTTGGGTTGGAGGGAGGGCCTTTCACCATCTGCTGGGACCAAGGCACCTTGGAAGTCTACCTGGAGGCTCCTTTCTGCCTCAAAGGACAGCATAGGCTATTGGTTGCTCCTCCTGAGTGGTCTAAGAAAGATGGTCAACAGTGTATGTTACTATTATTATTATTATTAAACTTTATTTCTAGAGCGCTGTAATTATACACATTATACATGTTTTAGAGTTTGTTTAATGATCAATCTGTCAACTACCCCAGATAGATAGACAGACAGACAGACAGACAGATAAGACTAGACAGAACATTCTCCTCCTTAAACTACTTAGGTTTAAACTGGTGTCAGCATAGTGCTCTAGTCTGGTGGTCCAGTGGCAGCCACCCAGAGCATGAGAGCCATTAAATCCTCAGCAGGATACCTGAATGGAATAAGTTGCCGGGGGGGGGGGCAAAAGGGGCTATTGTTTTCATTCTCTTTTTGTCAGGAAGCCCTCAGACTGGCTGTTTTCAGAATGAAGATGCTGGTTTTCCTTGACAAAAGTAAGACTTCTCACTCATGTGGAATGTCTCCGTCTAGTCAGGAGCCTTGATGACCACTGCTGCTTCTCTTCATGTTTCATGGGTAATTTATCCACGTATAAAACAATTATTTTTGTTGTTATGTTAACCTGACCATCAAGTAATTTCGACTTAAGCAATCCTGTGGTGAGACTTCCATTCACCTGTTATCAGTAGCCCTGCTCAGGTCTGCAAATTGAGGGCAGCTATGAGTTTCCTTGATTGGATCTATCCATCGGTAATGGGGTAGTCTCTTTTCCTTCTACCTTGCCAAGCACATTGTCTTTCCAGTGAGCCACGTCATCTCATGATATGTCCAAAGTATGACGTGATAGGGAGAGTTCAGGGATTTCAGGGTCACATACAAGTAAAACATTATAGACAGCAAGATTTAAATAGGCTGCAAACATAATTTGAGCAGGCTAAAAACATAAAAATCTAACAAAAGACAGTGGAAGGTAAAACCATTTATATGTAACATTGAGACTGAAATTGGCTATTGTTTTAAGTTGGTGCCAGATGAAACCAGTGTTGGTGCCAATCAGGTCTCCAAGGGGGGGAGGGCAACCACAGTCAGAGTGCAACAGCAAAGAATGACCTCTCCCCTATCCCCCATTGCTGGGACACAGAGGAGCCTCTACAGACATCAGAGCTTGACCAGGCCTATCTGTAAAGAAAAAGGCTTTCCTCCAGTACTGAACGCTTAAGATGTTTTCATACTTGGTTTCCTTGCCAGCACCTTGAGGTTAGATGGAAGCATGTTGGCAGGGGCAAGTGTGGCGGCAACTTAGCAGCCAGTGTGCCCAGAGAAAGAGGGGAGATGACCATTTGCTTTCCTCCTCTCCTCCTGTCCTCTAGGGTATTTGGTGTTTCTCTGCTGGCCGGTTATATCGGACCTGAAAGGTCATCGATGGAAGAAAGGAGCTTCTGTGTAAGTGACCCTGCACCTTTAGAATGGGGAGACTTAGTGAGATGTTTAGTAGGCAGGATGGTCTCAGTTAGAGCCAGACTCTGAGATCAGAGCTAGGCAAATACATCTATAGATATTTCTGAACTGCACCTCCCATCAGCCCTTGCTACTATAGTCAGTGTGATGAATGCTGGGAGTGCAGTTCAGCAGCAATCTGGATGGCCGCACTTTGGCCTACCCTGTTGTCTGAGTCATCAGTTGTCCTGTGGGGGTCATAATGATAGCAAGTTTTCTAAAAGAAGCAGACACACAAAAGTCTGTGTGGTTGTGTCCCATTCAAGTTGCAATCTGACTAAACAGCACCTTATCTTGGACTCGTCTTGGAAAGATTATCCGTTTAGAACAGGTTTTTCCATTCCCTTCTCTAAAGCGGAGAGGGTGAGACGTGCTCCAGGCCACCCCGAAGGTTTCAGTGGCAGAGCAGGGAGTCAAACCCTGGTCTCGCCACAGTCCTAATCCACTCAAATCACTATTCAGTACCTCACTAACAAAATTTATTCAGAGAAGTTTTCATGCAATTGTCTGACACTGAAGTGTGGGACTTGCCCAAGATCACCTGGTAGTATCAGGCCTGAGTAGAGAATCAAACCTAGTTTTCCCAGAATCTTAACTCCAGACACTGCACCGGCGCGCTTTCTCACAGTTGGAAATGCTTCTGACATACCGTATTCCGGTGTATAAGGCGACGGGGTGTATAAGACGACCCCCCAACTATTTAAATAAAATATACAGTTTACCATATACTCGCCGTACAGACCACCCGAGGCCTTGGAGGCCAGCGCTGTGCGCGCGCCCGCCACCCCATAGGGCCAGCCTCCGACACCTCAGAAGGCCGGGCTGGGCGCGCTCACCGCCCCTTCGAGCCGGCCTCCGAAGCCTCCGAAGGCCAGCGCTGGGCGCGCGCGTCCTCCCCATAGGGCTGGCCTCCGGCCTCCAAGGCCTCGAAAGGCGGTGCTGGGTGGGCTTGCGGCGGCCCATTGGGCTGGCCTCAGAAGCTCGTAAGGCCAGCGCTGGGCGCGCGCTCGCCTCCACATGGGGCTGGCCTCAGAAGCTTCGTAAGGCCAGTCTGGGCGCGCGCTCGCCCCCGATGGGGCTGGCCTCCTGCCTCCAAGGCCTCAAAAGGCCGGTGCTGGGCGGGCTCGCGCCGGCCCATGGGGCCAGCCTCCGAGACTTCGGAAGGCCGGCGCTGGGCACGCGCTCACCTCCCCATGGGGCAGGGCCTGCGGAAGGCCGGTGCTGGGTGGGGCTTGCGGTGGCCCATGGAGCCGGCCTCTGAGCCTCGGAAGGCCGGCACTGGGGCGCGCGCTCGCCTCCCCATGGGGTTGGCCTCCGGCTCCAAGGCCTCGAAAGGCCGGTGCTGGGTGGGCTTGCGGCGGCCCATGGAGCTGCCCTCTTGCCTCCTCTGAGGCTTTGGAGAGCCGGCGTTGAGCGCGCACGCGCCGGCCCATGAACTTTCCCTCCGGCCTCCTTATACGGGGCGTATAAGACGACCCCCAACTTTTCAGAAGACGTAAAGGGGTCCAAAAGTCGTCTTATAGGCCGGAAAATACGGTAATTCTGGAGAGAAAGAGCCAGTAGGCATCTTTGTTAAAGAGAGAATAATGGTTTAAATCAAAATGAAGTTATTCTGCTGCTAGTTTTCGCAAGGTAGGAGTTCCCAGCTTCTGAACACACAGACTTGCTTACTTTCCTCTCTGGCATCCGAGACTTTACTGAGTACTGCTTAAACTTTGAGGTTGATCTCCTTAGCTGTAGCACAAGGAGGATCATGCAGAGAGGCAGATAAGAGATTTTGTTGTGTGCCTTCCAAGTCATTTCTGACTCATAGCGACCCTATAATAGGGTTTCTTGGCAATATTTGTTCAGAGGTTTGCTATTGCCTTCTCCTGAGGTTGAGAGAGTGCGACTTGCCCAAGATCACCCAGTGGGTTTCATGGGTGAGGGGGAGATCAAACCCTGGTCTCCAGAGTCGTAGTCTAGCACTCAGCTTTTAAAAATGGTTCCCCTTGTGGCTGAGTGTGGTTGAGAAAGATGAGAGTGGCTGAGCCTTTGTAGAGGTGAAATTTGAACTGGGGACTTCCTGACTGGATGCTTGGTGGGTCAGCTGGTGCTAGGAGGACTCTCCGGCTGCTGGACTACTCCAGTCCCCCAGAATACCTTGTCCTCAGGTGTGCTGATACTCCTCCCCCACAGGTTCTGATTTAGTCCGTTTTGCTTCCTCCTTGCAGACAGCCACACGATCCTGGCGTTGGCTTTGGAATATGCTTCATCTTGAACTGCTTCATCTGGGGCAAGCACCAACAGGAGCGGTTACGCCATTTCCTGCTTCCCACATTCTTCCCCTACCTTCTGTGCAATCCCTCTCATAGCCTACTCATACCTTTACATTTATTTATTTATTTAGGCACGTGTTTTATTGTGTGTGTTTTAATTCACTTTTTTTAGTGCCAAGGCAGCTAAGAGGCTTTTTAGAACAGTGGAAACAAAACAAACATGCATAAACAAATGAAGCAATAAACCCATTAAAATTGCCAGCACTGAAATTTCATGGAAACATCACTTCAACATTAATCCAATCTCAAAGGGCATTTTTGATGTTTGAATGCAGCACTCTTGTGTTTCTGGGTTTCTTTTGTGCCAAGATATGTAGTTTTCTTATTTTTAAAAAAATGTTGGGTTAACTTTATAATAGCTGCATGGCCTTCCCTTTTGCCTTCGGTTTCATCTTGTACTGTGTTAGCATTAGGGCACTGTGACCTACTCTGTAAACCAAGTTAAAGCATGGGAGAGAAATGATTCCCTCCTGCATCTCCCTAATGGAATTTTAAGTTTTTGCATGTGCTAAAAATACATTTTTATCAATAATTTTTCAACTGCTGTTACTCAGAATATTTCTATTAATATCTCAACAAAATGTATTTCGCTCATTATCATGTAATCTGGCCTGTATAGGTTACATAGTTCATTCTCATTCATACTACTTTTGTTTCACAAAGCTGTTTTTTGTCTTATTTACATATTAAACTCTCCAGACACATAACAGAGCTAGCATGAATATTCAAAAAATGATGGAAAACTGTTTTCTTGACTGTGTCAAGAAATCTGACCAAGAATCTTTGCAGCTTGGGACGTATTCTTGGTACAAAATAACACTGGCTCTTTTGCTCAGGAAACGGCAATTCTTCTGGCAGAAATAGTATTTTTATTTATTTCATTTTTCTGCTTAAAATGTGGTTTCCTATTAAAAAATATTTTAGCTCAAGACAGCCATGGGCAGAATTAAGTCATAAAACCACAAATAGTCCTGAAAATGGTTAGTTTTCAAGACTCCTTGCAGCAGGAAGAAAATTGCTAAGTTACTTGTTGCTTTCTTTCATGGATGACCAGCTGTTCTATACAACTTTGATTTTCGGCTCCTTTGTGAAGTGTGTCTCTTGTATGCTGTCTATTTTTGGTAGCTCCATCCTATGGAATCTTGGATTTGTAGTTTTGCATGGTCTTTAGCCTTCTCTGCCACACAGTGTTGGTGCCTCACCAACTACAAATCCAGGGTTCATAGGGTGGAACCACTGAAGTTAAAGGGTGTCGAAATTGCATTTTTTCTATGGTGTAGATCCAAGATTCACTGACAGTGATGACTGGTAGGACCCCCCCCCCCCAAATGGTGATATGCGGAGGTTGTGTTGGGGGAACAACATTGGTGTTTGAGTTTCAGCTCCTTTTGCCACATCTGTGGTCAATTTGGCATGGAACTGTTTTTTGCCAGCTGTTCAATGGGTGGGCTCCTTTTTTCAGGTCCCATTCCCCACCATGGTGGCTCTCTGTGCATGTGGTTCGGCATCTCCTTGCCCCTGGTCTACCTGGGCTACTACTTCGGATTCCGCAAGCAGCCATACGACAATCCTGTGAGGACTAATCAGATTCCAAGGCAGATCCCAGAACAGAGGTGGTACATGAACAGATTTGTTGGGTGAGTGATTGAGGGGGATCGTTTTCAGTCCGGCTGGGTAACCACTGGGGAACAGCAAGGAGATGGGTGCAGAAAGGCCCCTTCCCATCCTCTGGGCCCCTGTGCCGAGGCCGGGAACAGGAGTCCCCTTGAGGCTAGTTTTGGCTGGGTTTGGGGGATGTCCCATTGACGCTGTCCAGTACTGAATGGGTGGTTCCTATTGAGTGGGTTCTTTCTGGATTGAAAAGCTTCCTTATTCTGCTGCTTCTCCACCTCACTTTGGGGGTGCGTGGGGTGGAGGAGTAAGGTCTGAACTTTTCTGTCTGTTTACACTCTCTATTGAAACAATCAACATGCAGACCTGTAACTTGTGCCTCCAATAACGTATCTTTTTTCCTCCCTGTAGGAACTCTGTACCATTTTTTACCAGATGAAGATGGTAGTGAGCTTTGAAAACGAGTCTATTTATTTATTTAGGATTTTATACCTCACCTTTCAGCCCCAAAGGTTCCCTGAGCAGCTTACAAATTGTTTATTAACAGTACCTGCGCAGTCTAAATAAGACACGACACACACGCAACAGGGGTGGAAATGGGGAGAGGAGATGAAGTCCAGCAGATAGATGGTGGCTGCTCTTTCCCTCCCTCAGAAGCCAGAGGAGTACTTTGGGTTGGAGGGAGGCCTGTTCACCATCTGCTGGGACCAAGCCCTTGGAAGTCTACCTGGAGGCTCCTTTCTGCCTCAAGGACAGCATAGGCTATTGGTTGCTCCTCCTGAGTGGTCTAAGAAAGATGGTCAACAGTGTATGTTACATTAGTATGATTAGTAACTTATTTCTAGAGCGCTGTAATTATACACATTATACATGTGTTAGAGTTTGTTTAATGATCAATCTGTGCAACTACCAGATAGATAGACAGACAGACAGACAGACAGATAGACTAGACAGAACATTCTCCTCCTAAACTACAGTGCCCTCGGGTTACCGAATTAATTCGTTCCGCCGCCGCTTTCGTAACCCAAAAAGCCTCGCAAGCCGAAAACCCATAGGCGCTAGGGGTAAAAGCCGCGATTTCGTGTGTGAAATAGCGCCGAAAAGCACCAAAAATTTTTTCGTAACCCGAAAAAACCTTCGTAACCCGGAACAAGTTATGTCCGTATTGTTCCTTGGATGTTTTTTCGTA